>NC_058414.1:81669656-81698158 GCF_002201575.2 Neomonachus schauinslandi
AGGAGGAGCGGGAGGAGGAGGAGCGGGAGGAGGAGCAGGAGGAGGAGCGGGAGGAGGAGCGGGAGGAGGAGGAGGAGCAGGAGGAGCAAGAGGAGGAGGAGCAGGAGGAGGAGTGGGAGGAGGAGCGGGAGGAGGAGAAGCAGGAAGAGGAGGAGCAGAAGGAGGAACAGTGGCAGCAGTAGCCACTGGCATGGAGTACTTGCTGTGTGCCTGGACCCGTGCAAGGTCCTTCCACCTTCATTTCATTCAATCCTTAAGGAAATTTCTTGAGAGATAAATAATTATTATTACTATTATTCCTACTTTGCAGATAAGAAAACTAAGCCTTCACAAAACAGAAGCAACTTGTCTAAAGTCACATAACTAATAGGCAGTAGGGCAAGGTTTGCACCTAGGCATTGATCTAACCACCTGGACTCAGAATTTTAGGGTTGAAGCAGTCTCTGCATGGTCTCTAATCCAATCTCTCATCTTACAGATTTAGGGGCCAAGGCCGAGGATGTAAATGATCCAGGGTTGCATGGCGAGTTAGGGGAAGAAAGAGCCCGGGAGGAAGTCAGATGTCCCCCCTTCCAGATGGGTATCCCTTAGACAACACGGCACCAATATAACAGCCTCCTTGTGGGGCTTCAGTTCCTAGAGTAAAAGAAGAGATGCCACTGTGTAGAACACCATCAAGCACACACTACACACATTATTAAGAAGTAGCATTGGAGTGACCAAGCAGCCAGGGAGTACTGGGTTCTTCCTCCACCCACCCTCTTAGGTGACGTCTGGGGGCTGTGGGGGCAGAAGCAGCATGCAGGGCAGTGCTGGGAGAATGCAGACTTGGGGAAACAGGTGAGATCAACTGAGGACAGGCATTTGAGTGGCCCAAGGAACTGCCATCAGTAACAGCTGAGAAGTTAAGAGGCCAAAACGACCCAGAACATTCGAATGCTGCAGAGTGCGTAGGAAATATCCAGAAATCAAACCCTGAAAACAAAGAACTGCAAGTAGAACAACACTTTGGGAGAAGAAGGAAAGCTAACCAGTACCAGTTCTAACTGGAGGATGAATGCCCTGATCTCCCTGCTCCAGGAAGAGGAAAATGCCCACTACGCAAGTGTAAATATGCCATGTTTTCCTGTCCTTTTGTTATGAAACTTTTCAAACATACAGAAAAGCTGAACTAATTGTACACGATACACCTGTATCCTCCCACCTACATCTGACAATGAACGTTTTAACTGCATTTGCGTTAAAGCATACGGATCCATCTCTCCATCCCTCTACTCATTCATCACTGTCTTGACGCATGTCAAAATTGCAGACATTAGTATACTTCGCTCTTAAACACATCAGCCTGCATACCATCAACTAGAGTTCAATATTTGTTTATAGTTCTTTTCTCTTTTTGGTATAAAGCTTACATACAGTGAAATGCGCACATTTTAGTTCACTTATTGTACATTGACAAATGCACACACCTGTCTAACCCAAACCCCTGGCAGGGTCTAGAACACTCTCATCATCACAGACAGCGCCCTCAGGCTTCTCTCCAGTCAATACCTAGCCCCCACACCAGAGGCAACCACTGTTCTAATTTTTTTCACAACATGGATCAGTTTCGCCTATTCTAAAACTTTTTCAAAATGGAATCATACTTGACGTGTTCTATCATGTAAAGCTTCTCTTTCTCAGGATGGTATTTCTGAGATTCATGCATGTCTCCATGAGTACTCAAAGTCCATTCCTTTTTACTGCTAAGTAGCGTTCCATTGTATGTTATATGCTAGATACCATGGTTTGTCCATTCTCCTCTTGAGAACATCTCAGATATTTCCAATATTGAGCTATTATGAATAAAGCTGATATGAAGATACTTGTACAAGCCTTTGGGTAGACATATTCATTTCCCTTAGGTAAAGACTTAGCAGTAAAATTTCCAGGTCATTGGGTAGATGTAATGTTTAGTTTTATGAGAAACTGCCAGACTTTTTTCCAAAGTCATTCTCCTACTTTACACCTCCAGCAACAATGAACGTAAGAGAGCTCTGGTTTCTCCATCTGCTCACCAACATTTGGTGTTGCCAGTTTTTATAATTTTAGCTCTTCTGGTGGCCAAAATGTATTCACATAATTTTCTTTTGTTTGTTTGTTTGTTTGTTTATTAGGGTTTTTAAAGTTTTTATTCAAATTCTAGTTCGTTAACATACAGTGTAGTATTAGCTTCAGGTGTACAATTTAGTGGTTCAACACTTCGTACAACACCCGGTGCTCATCACAAATATTCACATAATTTCCCATCCATTTTCCTCTCCCATAATTTAGAGAAGGGAACCAATAATTCCTTCTGTCTTTACCTTAAATTCGTAATAGCATTCACTGGGCACTTATTATGTGCCAGATGCTATGCTAAGCACACGACCCCATTGCATAGGACTTCCTTTATTATTATCATTTTCTTCATGAAACTACTGGGACTTAGTAACTCCATCAAGGCCACACACCGAGTCAGTGGTACCAGCTGTACATGCCTCCTGACTGTAAAGCCCATGGTTTTAACGTGCTCTGCCCTACCACATCCCGAGGCTAGTGCTAGAACAGAAAAAGAGTTCACATCCAGAGCTATTGTCTCTCCTTTCTTCTGCATAACCAAGTCTCCTCCCACGAAGCACATGAGCCCTCTTTGGTTAGTATGTAGAATAACTGGAGCAAATTCTAAACTTAATGGGAGTCCACAGAGCCACGGCTAACCCATCTGAGTGCCCATGAGAAATATGACCAGTGCCAGGGCCCACTGCCATTCATCCTTCCAGTCAGCCAAATACCTCCTACTGGGCACCCCCAGGGTGCCCGGTGCTGTGCTAAACGCAGGATTCCGGAAGAACTAATGTGTTTCATGGAACCTAAAATGCCACTCTTTTATGTACTCCTAAAAAATAAATAACACTGCTCTCTTACCATTTGGAATTTGTATTTTATACTTATTGAAAGAATTATTTTTATCCTTAGAGACAGGTGTCCAGAAACCTGCGCTCACCTGATCTTGATCTTTTCTAGCACCTTTGCAATAACAGAATAACTTTGAGACAGGTCAAGGAACACCAGGGTTTTATTAGCACTTACTAACCACTTTGACTTAACTCATACTTTAATTTTCTCCCTCAATAAAATCACAAATGGCTGGAACTTAAGAAATTTCTACTCATAGGTAGCAGAAAGTTTCTGATAAATTCATGTTTGATGACTTAACAACAGACCTGCACCGGGCCTGACTGATCCCAGCAGCTTCTCCCATCACCTTAAAATTCCGTCACCTAGTCCAGAGGATGTGACAAATTCTTCTGCCTTCAGGGGTTTTGCATGGCTTACAATGGGTAGTCCTTTTGCTCATATCAAAAGAAGAAACATACCATAGCTTTGTCTACTTGCTTTCTTAAGTATCTTTCTTAGGTACCTGAGAGCATTTGGTTTTACTTTGTATGAAAGTATAGAATTGCAGTTATCCCTCTAACAATAAATACCCAATTCCCTGATATCAAATGTATGTCCAATTGCTCTGTTCCTTTCTTTGTATATAACTTTTCAATGCTGAATCATGGAGTAATGTTTTTGAGGAATTTTTTTTTTCTTGACCAGTAAATTTATTGTCTTAACCAAAAAAAATCTCATGAAGAATTGAGATTGTACTGGTCAGTTTTAGGCCTATTCCTGAGCCCTGAGGAAGCTGGCCACCTTCAGAGCAACCTGATCTTTCTTCCAGACAAGGCATATTTTAAGACAATTCTATCTTTTCTTTTAAACTCTCTTAAGTTTCTTATTATAGCCTGGATTCTTTCACATAACAGCATGAACTTTCTCAGATAGTTCCATCAAGCCTGGGCTTACATTTTTCTTTAAGTATTGAAATAATTATTTCTGAAAAAGCATCCAACCCATAACACATTGACCATGTGGGATTTACTGCCTTCTGGATTGTCAACCAGGGAACTTCGGCTGCCTAGGAGGGATAGAAAAACCCCACATCCTCGGCCCTCTCACAGTCCCAAAAACTGTTCCCAAAGGAGCCTGGCCAGGTGCACATCTGCAGAGCCTGTGAAGGCAGCAGGCTGCCCCTCAGCGCTTCCCACAGGCCTGTCCTCCCCAGTCACGTGCACCTCGCTGGGCCTTCACAGAACTTGTCCACGGCGCGCATTGTGCCGCAGCATGGCCTGGAAGCCAACCTCCACAAGACCCGACAAGTTTGTGAGCGGAGCCGCACAGACGCCCGCATCCTCTTGCTCAGGCACAGGCCATCTGGCAGAGTAAGCCTCCCGTGGGTCAGCAAACTGTCGCCCCACCCTTGCCTGAGGCGCACTGGCTCTCAGCCTGGATGGCCGAGTGCTCCCGGCCCCCACGATCACACGTCCCCCTCCTCCTTCTTCTGTCACCTCGTGTCTCTTGACAACTGTAACGAAGCCTGTCCTCGCATATCCGTGGCTTGAGACAGACCCGCGGGCTTTGCAGTACGACAAAAGAGAAGGTTTCTGGAGACAGTTTTAAATGTCTTCTGTTTAAATTAAACTCAACATGTAGCATCCACAACGTACGTCCCTTGATGGATCAGAGGACTGGATAAAACACAGTGATCGCGCGGAAGGCCGGTGATGCTACATCTCACCCCCGCCCCCAGAGTCAGCGGGTCAAGTGCAAAACAAACACTCATCTAGAAATGGATGGACTATGCTGAGGAGCAAGCCGCCTCCAGAAAGTACCAGGGCTTATCTCCTCAGAGCCTACGCACTCTCTGGAGACAGTGGATTCAGCTGTCATTTCAGGGATCACTTTCACACACAAGGGACAATTATCTTTAAAATTCTCTCTTTTGTGGGCGCCTGGGTGGCTCAGTCGGTTAAGCATCTGCCTTCAGCTCAGGTCACGATCCCAGGGTCCTGGGATGGAGCCCCGCCTCGGGCTCCTTGCTCAGCGGGGAGCCTGCTTCTCCCTCTCCCACTCCCTCTTCTCCTCCCCCCTGCTTATTTTCTCTCTTTCTCTCTCTCAAATAAATAAATGTAACCTTTAAAAAATATATAAATAAATAAAATTCTCCCTTCTGTAATACAGTTAAAATGGGGACAAAGTTAATATAGGCTGAAACTTAAAGAGTAATACCAATGTATGTTGCTGACAATTAACAGTGGGCCTCAATTAGAGTTACATTTATTCATCTAATGAGAAAGAGAATTTTTTTTTTAATTTAAGGGATGACTTAGAATGTGGTTTCTGGTCTCAGCCTAGAGAAGTATTGATGACTTGCATTTCTGCAATAAAAGGATGCAAAGTTCTAATCTATGAGTAGATATTTAAATGCATTATCAATTACTCCAAGTTTCTAATAATTAAAGGAAAAACTCTTACCTAAAACAAGTAAAAGATTAGTCTTAAAAAGAGAAGTACACACAGTACCCTAACTGATGAATTCAAGGTTTCAGTTTGTCTTTTCCAACTGTCAACATTAGCCTTCTTTCTGTCTTTAACCATAATATGTAATGTAGCTGGACTTTCAATGCCCAATTATACTGTAAGCATTTTGCTTTTATTAACTTGTTTTCCAAGAACACAGAGTTAAATGAGTCCCTTGGATTCCATTTTATTCATAACCAAGAAGTCAGCATCAAAAGATAAAATTAGTGTCTGTGGCCAAAAGTATTAGATGTCAGATCCATGTCCCAATCTTTTGCTTATCCTAACCACACTCTTTCCATTTCCAATTAAATTCTCTTTATTCATTTCTATTAACTTGTTCAATCAAAACGAACTGTGTTTCTTTGATGGGGGCCCCAGAACAGTGACAGTCCAAAAGCAAACCATTTCTCCTCTTTTAGTTCCTTTATCACTTTCAAATTACACAAGAACCTAGAGCACTTAAAGAAAAAATTTTAAAGAAAGCATAACATGTTTTAACAGTTTGATTATTCGAAAGCATTCGCATCAGCCAGAAGATTAGTTCTTTCATAATGGATTTTCTCAAGTTACATATCTACTTCTCCCTTTGGTTTCTTGATTTTATACATATGATATGGTGCTGATGCGGGCAGCTCCTGGAAATAGTGATATTCAAGAGGATAATCACCCAATTACCTAAAGATATTTCCTGGGCAATTAATCAAGAGAAATAATTTCTGACGTTCTATTGAATTTAATGCACTGTCTTACATTCTAAATAGTCAGCAAATATCTAAATTATGAAGTATGAATAGGAACTTTTCTGAGGGCTGTGAACTTGAAGTCTTAGCCTCACTGTTCTTTCTGAAACTCAGTCCAACTTTATTAAATACAGAACTTCCAATTAAAAAATGGAACCACGTAATAGCCAAAGTGCCTTCAGAAGATCAGCATTAGGGCCATTGTGTTTGATTTATTCTGCACAATGATGAATCATATATCATAGAATAGCAAAAAGTTGGGTGAGTAAAACAATAGCAAGGGCTTTTAAGTGTTGTTTTACCCTAAGAAACTTGGGTTTGCATGTATCATTTTCAGGTTTCTGCTAACACTACAAGCAAAAGCCTACAAAGGAGAATTAATTATTTGCATGAAGTCTGATTTCTACAAGGCACTTTACAGTATTTGAATGAAAGGAAAGTATAAAAGAAAATCATCAAAGCGATCAAATAAATTAAATTGCTAATTTCATATCCCTCTTAGTTAGAAACAATGAATGCTGTTAAAGAGTGGCATAGAAGTAAAATTGCAAATTTAAGGTTTATAATTTGGGGAATATTTTTCATTCAGCTCAAAAGGGATAAACGGGTCATTAAACCCTGCCATCAAAGTTGAGACTTTAATTTTTTTTTTTTTTTTTGGTTTTTTGGTTTCTTTCACAAACAAGCAATGAAACTGCTTAAAGGGCAGTTCCACCAAGCAGCCAAGCACTGTGCTGCTTAAAAATGAAACTGAGGGGCGCCTGGGTGGCTCAGTCGTTAAATGTCTGCCTTCGGCTCAGGTCATGCATGACCCCAGGGTCCTGGAATGGAGCCCCACATCGGGCTCCCTGTTGGGCAGGAAGCCTGCTTCTCCCTCTCCCACTCCCCCTGCTTGTTTTCCCTCTCTCGCTGTGCCTCTCTCTGTCAAATAAATAAATAAAATCTTAAAAAAAAAATGAAACTGAAATCTGACTCAGGGCAAGACGAAAGGGAGGTACTTGAACAGAGCACCCAAGTTTGGGGCTACAGTGAGCTGGGGTCTTGCTTAGTTTCCACGACTACTGTAACAAATTATCACAAATTTCGTGGATTAAAATGACACAAATTTATTACCTTACCTTTCTGGAGGTAAGAAGCCTCAGCCTAAAATCAAGGTGTTGGTGGGGCTGTGTTCCTTCTGGAGGCTCTAGAGGAGAATCCATTTCCTTCTTCTTCCACCTGCCAGAGGTTGCGCACATATGTGGGTGCATTACTCCAACCTCTGCTTCTGCCATCACATCTTGCTCTCCTGCCCCCTCTTTCACTTATAACGATCTCTATGATTACACTGGGCCCACCTGGAGAATCCAAGATAATCTCTCCATTTCAAAATCAGTAATTTAGGGGTGCCTGGTGGCGCAGTCAGTTAGGCATCTGACTCTGGGTTTCGGCTCAGGTGGTGATCTCAGGATCCTGAGATCTAGCCCCACATCAGGCTCCATGCTGAGCACCGAGTCTGCTTGAGATTCTCTTCCCTCTCCCTCTACCTCTCCCCCACCCCCAACACTTGTGTGCACGCTCTCTCTCTCAAATAAATAAATAAATCTTTTTAAAAAATAAAATCCTTAACTTAATCACATCCCTTTGCCCAACACTTTTTGCCACGTAACGTCACATTCATGAATTCTGGGGACTAGGCATGGAGGTCTTGGCGGGGGGGAGGGGTGTCATTATTCTGCTGACCACACCTGGAGAGTACTTGCTGGCTAGCAGCTGGGAGGGTGAACCAGAAGGGGCAGCCCCACTGGGTAATCTGCGCTCCGGGACCATGTCGGAGCAAGGGATGCCTTAATGTTTTCCATTGACCAAATGATATGGGCAATGTGAATGAGAGAGGAAGGATATTCAGGCAGCGTGAGGAGCAGCCATGCCTCAGAGGAGGGAAACCAAATGAAGCCATCTCTCAGGCAACTAGGGAAAAAGCAAGCAATGAGCTTAGATCGGTGCTCAGCAGTCTGAGAAGTGGGGTTGGTCCACAGACTGCTTGCTACTGGTCTACAATGTTGTAGAAGTACAGAAATCGAAAGTAAGCTTTTAGAAAATTGTATAGCGGTTTGACAGAGTAACTTAATGTCTGTAGAATGTGGTCATTTAAAACATGTGTTTGTATTTTCTATGTCTTTCTTTCATTTTGTATGTCTTTTTTCTTTCATGTTATTTTACTAGCAATTCATTTTTATTGTATATGTTCAAACCCCTCCATCCTCAGCAGATTGGAAATAACTGGAAACTATTGTTCCCTTTCCCTTCCTTTCCCACACCCCAAAATCCTGGTTCTTCACCACGGATAGCTTTTCAAGAAGGCCTGTGCGAGGGGAGAGTGCATGACTCACAGAAGGGAATTCTAGGTGAGAGGCCCCTAGAAATATCCAAGGAGCTAGAATCAACTAAACACATGCCAGGCCCAGGAAATTCCACACCAACTCATGACACTCTCAACTCATTATGAACTTTCCTGGCCCCCTCCCCCTCCTCACTCCGCATGCACCAACCCCAGAGGTTGGGCTAGCTAGGAGAAAGCACCAAGCCTGGAAAAGGGGAAGAAGCCTGCCATACCCTCTTGCTCCACCACAGCCTTTAGGGAAGGTGTTAGGGGAGGGCTCAACTTGAAATCAAGCTTGGATTACTGATTATTACAAGGGGCTAGACACTTTAATTACTGAATTGAGAATGTACTTTGTGGTTTAAAATGAATATAGGACTATTTTTGTTGTATAAAAGTGAACGGAAAATTCATGATGACTGTCCAAGTTCTTATCCAAGGCCAGAACAAGAACAAGCCCCACAGAACCATTGTAAAGGGAAAGCTGACAATAATAGAAGTCACTTTATGGTTTTGTCCCTTGAGTCATAATTGTTCAACCTAATAATTATGTAATTCTTAGCTATAGGACAAGTCTTAATACAGAGCCACCATTGTAATGATTTAAGGCAGGGTTTCTCAACCTCAGCAATATTGTCTATTGAGCGGGATAAATTTTTTGTTGGGAGGCGGGAGGGATGTCCTGTGCATTATGGGATTTTTAGCGGCATCCCTCACCTTTAACCCCAGCACTCCCACCCCCAGTTGTGACAACCAAAAATGTCTCCAGATACTGCCAAATGTCTGCTGGGTGGGCAAAAGTGCCCCAGCTGAGAGCCACTGATGTAAGGGAAGCAATAAGATTTTTTCCCTCCCCTATCCAGTAATTACCTTTCTACCAAGATCCAAAGCACCTGAAATTCCATCCTTCGACACACTTATTGCCCATTCCAGGCATATTCTTTTAAATCCAAAGTCCTCTGAGAAAGGACATCTAATTTATCAGTCATTGATACATGACTGTGAATGGGGTCATCAGACTTCGCTCTTTCACAGAATGGCCTATTTTTAATATTCTGGTTGTCCGAAGTCAAGATGAGATGAGTAAGACACAAAGGTCTAGGAAACCTGTTGGTTCCTCCCATTTCCAAATCATCTCTTCTCCCCACCCCTACTAACAACTTTCTCTTTCAGGAACTTCACTTCTCACCTGTATTTTGGCAATAAATTTTTACTATGTCCTCCAGCACCAGTTACATGTCCCTCAAACTTAACCTCCACATTGTCCTTGGAATGGTCTTTCTTATCATGCCATGTCCCTACTGGTAAGTCTTTAAATACCTGCCATCACCCAGAGGAAAACATCCAAGCAATGTAACAAGGCATACCCCCTAATTCCATCCAGAGGAATGGATGTCTGTCCCCCAAGTCTTTGTGCCCTTGCTTTTCCCTTTCTCTTTTTCTTTCACCATCCCTTTGTTCACTGGGAAATTCCCATTCAACCCTTCTGGTTCAATTCAAGCACTTACGTCCTTGAAAACAAACCCCTCTCTGATTCCCTCAGTAATATTTAAGTGCTCCTTTTCCATGGTCCCAGAAAATAGTAACCCTCATTGTGTTTAATAATTTCCTTACTGGATTATTTTTTCTCCACTAGACCATGAGCTCATTGAAGGTAAAACATGGTCTGGTTGTTTTCCTGAAGAAGCTCATGGCATGGTTTACAGGCCCCCCCATGTGATCAGGCCTCTGCATTCCTCCCCAGTCTTATCTGGCCACACTGTCCATCTTGTTTCCCACACCACACAGACCTCCATTCAGTTCTAATCCACCATGTTCTCTCCCACATCCAACCTCCCCAGATGGCCTACTTTCCTGTTTGCAATGCCCTTGCTCTTTTCCTCCCTTGAATGCTGTCCCTGAAAACTATGCTCATTGTCCACTTCTCAGCTAAATGTTACTTCTTCCAAGAACTTAACCTTAACTTCCAGACCAAGGGAGGCCCCTCTCTGTTTCATTCTTCCAAGACATTCTGTGCTTCTATTTGCACCATTTTTCACTTATTACAATTTTGTGAGTGTGACTCTCACACCACCACACTTAGGTATAAAAGAGGTGCTATTACTTTAATTTCTAGGTAAAACTGAATCTGATTCTGAACTTCCCACTCACCAGGGAGGGGGGATTATGTGTTGGCAAGGCTGTTGGAGGCCTCTGGAGTGCTTAAGACTTGGAGTAAGGGCATCTAGCCTTTAACCCATTGCAGCCTATGCTCACTACTGAGATACTCACTGTCCAGCTTGTGGTTCATTCAAAGACAGAGGCTCCAGTGCTTCATGCCAAGCTTTAGGGCTGCATCAGGCTGAAAGTCATGGCACCCAGGGTTCCATCACCCTAGTGGCACTGCGTGGCCACTTTCCTCTGAGGTGCCAAGGCTTCCCCAATGTGCCACTGCCCCCAGGATTACAACTTTTGCTTCTAGCCCTCTGAGCACCAATCTGACCCCTAATATTTGCAGGGGCCAGGCAAGAGTAAAATGGAGACTTATGTCTCAGACATCCAAATATTTCCAAAGTTACAAAACAAACCAACAAACTATTAAATGAGTCCTATTGTTCTATGCTAAGACATATATCTTCACAATTTCCTAGAAGGTTACATTTAAGTTAAGAATTCCTGGATTCCTCAGAGTCCCATGCTGGAGCATGGTGGCCTAGTCATAACTGGTCCCTGTCTCACACCCCCAGGTGTATCGCACACCGTGAGGGGCCTCACATGCACCTGTGTGGACTCTCCAGCCTACAGAACCAAGCTGTGTCCACACCTTTGCAAATACAACAAAAAGGCTGTGTGGACTGAGACTTTTGGGTTACCAGCACCCAGAATGTAGCCTGCAGAAGAGGACTCAGGGTCCAGGTGGGCATATACCCTTAGCTCCCCCAGACTCTTTGTCCTGGCAAAGTTAAGAGTAACTGAACAAGTGACAGAGCAGGGTCCTGTAAAGCATGGGGCCCAAAGCAGAGGCCTCTCTTACCTGGGTCTGAGGGCAATCTTGAGATAAGATCCTCAGACCCCGCTCAGACTACCGCCTTAGTACACAATAATAAAATAAACTTGTTTTTTATGCTAACTCAATTGAGAGTTATACTATACATACTAAATAAATATAACTGCTGTGTGGAAGCCAAGAGAAAGGGCCATCAAAACATTGCTAAGCTAATAAATAAAATCAGTATTTCCTAAGGTTTTATAAAAAATATTAACAGTTCTATGAAAAAAATGTATTCCATAATGAAGTGTTTGAAATATTTTTAAAGCAAACCTTTTTCTTTAATGTGGAACTTCTCAGAACCTTCAGTATGAGAATTTGGTCTGTGAGCCTCCAGACAGGCCAATAAAATAGACAATATTCCCCAAATGTGTATGGGTGTGAGTGTGTGTGTTTGTGTGTGCGTGCATGCGCACATGCCTGCACACACATGCATATTTCTTTTTTTTTTCTTTTTTAAAGATTTTATTTATTTATTTGAGAGAGAGAGAATGAGAGAGAGCACATGAGAGGGGGGAGGGTCAGAGGGAGAAGCAGACTCCCTGCCGAGCAGGGAGCCCGATGCGGGATTCGATCCAGGGACTCCAGGATCATGACCTGAGCCGAAGGCAGTCGCTCAATCAACTGAGCCACCCAGGCGCCCCGCATATTTCTTTTAACACAAGAATTCTGAAAATGCTATCAATCAAATAAAACAAAACCCTGTATCAGTCAGAGTTCTTGAGTGCAAGTGACAGAAACTACTCATTCTAGTTCAAGAAACAAAGAAATTACATGGAAGATTACCAGGAGAGTCTTCACGGACCACGCTGGAAAAGCAAGCAGTTTAAGCACTAGAAACCACAACAGGAAGACGCCAATCCTTACTGCTAACAGTGAAATAAATTAATCCCCAATCATCTCCAGTTCCTATTTCATAGGGAAATTCTCACAAATAATAAGTGAAGACACAAAACCAAGATCAAAAGAATATGATCCTAATTCTATCAAAAAGAAAGAAAGAGCAATGTACAGAAACAGTCCTAGAAGAAAATATAACAAAATGTTAACTGTTTTTTCTGAGTGATAGAGTTACAGATAATTTTTATTTTATTTATGTACATAAATCACATTCGTAATTATAAAAATAAATTTTTAAAAATTACTTTTTCCAAGTCTAAAGAAAAATTGTTTTTAATGCCAAAATTTTTTGACAAAGTCCATGTTCACAGTTTTCAAATCCTTCCTGAGTTCATAAATGTTGATAATGAGTTTTTCTAATTATTAGATGATCATTTAAGTTCCATATTATCTGAGGATTTTGGATGCAATAAACATTTTTAAAGCTCTTTCTTGCCTTTTACATGAGCATCTAGGACATTATATAGAAATCACAATTTCAGTAAATTATTGGTATTAGTGTGTAAAATCCCTGTTGTCAGTAATTAGTATAGACACCACTGGTTGATGTTTCTGGGGGGATCTTGTAAGAAGAAACTCTAGGTAATGCTTGCATATAACTTCAGATAAGACCACTTCACAGATACCTTCACTTTTTCCAAACAAAGTTAGCTCTTTATTAAAATAGCAACATAAATATTAATAAATTTATTCTTTATTAAAAGGAAATCAGGATTCACAAAAACAAAACCTCACAACACTATCCTAAATGACACCAGTCAAAAATGAAATAAAAACAGCAATTGTAATCCATTATTTTAAAATAGCAACAATTAAGAGACTACATACCAAAACTTTTGAGATGCAGTCAAAGCTGTTCTCACAGGTAAATTTATAGCCTTATGTGTCCTATTATTAAATAAGAAAGAAATAAAAATAAATGAACTAAGTCATCAATTACAAAGAAACATTCAGAAAACAAAATAAACTTAAGAAAAGAGTAAAGAAGGAATAAAGAGTAAAAGTTACATTAGTGATGTAAAAAATAGACAAAATAGGATTTATGAAATAGCTAAGTGTTGTTCTTTTAAAAGACTGGCAAGTCTAATAAAAGAAAGAAAAATGCAACCAAAAAATTAGAAATGAGAAAGGAGCTATAACTATAAATATAGAGAAAAATATTTTTAATTATAAGATGATTATATGTAAAAGTCTGCTAATACATTTTTAAATTCTATGAAAATGCATGATTTTCTTTTAAAATATTATCTTTTAAATTGATACCCAAGAAACAGTAGTTAACCTGTCTAGGCCAAAGTCATGGAAGAAAACTTTAATGTTTTCAGAAATTAATCCCCCACTCACCTACCCTGAAAAAAAGCTTGGAGCCTAAACAGTGCTATGAGTGAGTTCCTCCAAATCCTCAAAAAAGCTATTCCTATACTCTATACTAATCTAGAACATAGAACATGATTTTTTGAAGCTGATAAAAATAGAATTAAAAAATGTAAAACTACCATCCAATCTTATTCATGAATATAAATGCAATTATCCTACATAAAATGTAAGGAGCTGAATTCAACATTATTATATTATACTGAAAGAGGAAGAGACCCACCATAATGAAATAGGATGTATCTCATGCAGAAATAATCTAACATTGAGAAATCTATTAATATGATCTGTTGTAATAATAGGTCAAGGAAGTAAAACCATAAAATCATCTCTAGTTTCCCAGATATGTTTAATATACTTCAACAACTTCCAGTAAAATGCTTAATATATGTGAACCAGGAAACCACTTCCTTAACCAGATAGAGACCTCTATTTTGGTCCAACAGCTAACATTAAAAGCTGATGAAATATTAACGACATTCTTCAAAAGTCAGGAATAAGAGCAAAATTAATACCATCACTTATTTAATATTTGAGGTATAAATATTGTAAAGGAAAAGAGAAAATTATCATTAATTACACTTCAAATGATTGTCTACTTAGAAGAAGAGAATCAACTAGGAGGATTAATGGAGGAGTTCAGAAAAGTTACCAAAAATCAATAGCTTGAGCCTACAAGGAGCAACCAGTTATAAAACATAATGAGAAAATGATCCCAACAAAGATATGGCAATATCTAATAATATAATTAACAAGAAATATGCAGGACCCACAAATTTACTGAGGAATATACAGGAAGCCTTCAACAACCTTGACATGTGACAAGTTCCTGAATGGGAAAATTAATATTACAAAGATGGCAACTCTCCTCCAATTAACTTATAACATTGAAGCAATTCTAAACAAAATGCCAATAGAATTTCTTTTGGAGTTTGACTGAAATATAACTAAAGTTTATCTGAAAGAATAAATGCACAAATACAGCTGAAAATATTTTGAAAAAGAAGAATCATGTTTGCCCCAGAGTAACGTTTGCTCCATTAAAAAGTTAACCACATAATAAGGCAAATTATAAAATGACAGTAATTAAAACAGCATGGTTCAGGAATAGAGAAGGATACCAACCAACCAACAGACAATAAATCCAGAAAGCACTCCAAGTATATGTAAAAATTTAATATTTGGTAATGTGGTTTAAAACAGTGGAAGAGGGAGTTTTCAATAAATGATGATGCAACAACTAAATAAATATTTAGAGCCTTAATCACATCTATATCAAAAATAAATTCCATTTGGAGTAAAGATTTAAATCTTAAAAAATTAAAAGAAAAGAAAACACAAACAAATATTTATATAACATTGAGATGGAGAAGACTTTTCTAAACATATTACCAAAAGCAGAAATCATGGAAGAGATTTATCTAAATGGAAAATGTAATATTTCTATATATCAAAGACATCATGAATTAAATTTGTACATATATGACAAGGGGCAAAATGTCTGCAGCATATAGAACAAATGGTTGATGTTTTTAATATATAAAGAGCTCTTATAAATCAATAAAAAGTGAACTCCCAACAGAAAATTAGCAAATGTGTTTATTCATTCCTTCAACAGGTATTTATTGTGCATCTAATATGTGCCAAGTATTGTGCTAGGGGCTAGAAATACAATGTTAAAGAATCTAGACATCCAGACACAGTCTCTTCCCTCATTCATTCCAGTATGAGAAACAGACATACATATAAAAAGTAAATAAACAAATAAATAAAGTTACAAATTGAGATAAAGGATTGAGTAATGAAGAAAACAAAGAACCGAGATAGCAAATGGGAAAAGAGTGGTGAGGACTACTTTCAATCAATGCTCTGGGCAGGCCTTTCTCAAGATGTATTTAAGCCTTATATAAAGGATAGCCAAGGAGAGCAGATTAAGCAGAGATAACATTTACTAAGCCCCTGAGGTACAGAAAAGATCTCGGCATGTTGGAGGAACCAGTGTGGCTGCATCACAGTGAGCAAGAAAGAGGTGAACTTGGATGGGGATGGAGAGAACAATAAGCATCAGTTTGTACAGGACTGTGTAAGCCATGTGGGGGGGGTTAGATTTTATCCTATGAGCAACAAGTTACTCAATTCTATTTATAGTCGTTGTTGCCACTGTATCAAGAATGTACAGAAGTGGGTCATGGGTCAAGAGTAGAAGCAGAGAGAATAGGTAGGACTGGCTGTCACAGTAATCAAGTGAGAAAAAATACTCATCAGGATTAAGTGATAGCGTTGGAAATGGAAAGAAGCAGACAGATTAAAGGTATATTTTGGAGATAAAACTAATAGATTATGCTGGTCTATTTGATGTAAAAAAAGAGGTCATCAAAAGAATCAAGGATGACTCTTAGGTTTCTAGCTTGAACAACTGGTAGGATGGTGGTGCTATTTACTGTAATAGAGAAGGGGGAAACAGCTTTGGGATAAGAATGAGGAATTAGATTTGGGACATGTTAAGTTTGAAAGATCTGACTCATCCAAACGAGGATATTAAGCAAGCAATTAGATATGTGGGTCTAGAACTTAAAGGTCAAGGAAGGAAACAAATTTGAAACCCTTCAGCATAAAGATGGTACTTAAATCCATGGAAACTGATAAGAAGTACATGGAAAAAAAAGGGGGGGGACCTGAGTAGAGGTGAGAAATCTCAACTTCTCAAAGGTAGGCAGAAGGAGTCTAACACTGATCAGTGAAGGAGGAGGAAGACCAGGACAGAACAGTGTCTTGGATATGAAGGGAGAACATTTAAAGAAGCAGAGAGTGGTCAAGGTGAGGACAGAAAAGTATCCTCTTGGATAGGGTAATATGAAAGTGACTGGTGACCTTAACAAGGACACTTGCAATGCTGGTGGTGGCGGGGGAGTCACATTGTGGACTGAAAAGTAATTGGAAGATTAGAAAATTAAGACAATATATAACTCCAAAGAAAAGTTTAGCTATGAAGGAGAGCTGAGAAATGGCTAACAGATGGGAAAGATGTGGTTTAGATGGGGGGATACTGGAACATGGCCGCAGGCTGATGAGAATGATCCATTCAAGACAGAGACTGATGATGCAGACAAGAGAAAGGGGAAAATCTAAGGAGAAAAATGTCCCCAGAAAGGCGACAGGAAATGGGATCCAGAGCACAAGAGGGGCTGGCCTTTGAAACTTCCTCCATAGTCACCAAAATGAAGGAGATGGTTACCAAGGTAGCTGGGTTGGGGGTGAGAGGACGGAGAGGGGGTGTGTGTCTGATGGTGGGAAGATGAAGAAGTTTTTATGTAATATCTTCTATTTTCCAAGGGAAATTTAATATAAACAGGCAGGAGGGGATCAGAAAAATATGAGGAGAGATGAAAAGGTTTATCAGTTTTAGTGGGAATCTGAGGCTCCCTAGGAACAATAGCACCAATTTGAGGTTGGAAATAACAAGTTAGAAGTGAAACTGACTGCACTGTGTGATTTTCTTGAGGAAAATGTTCAGTTGTCCCAATCAAGCCCATGGAAGGCAGATAGTAAAGTTGATCCAGAGTTGGGATTTTACCAGGCAAGTAAATTGGAAGAAATTGAGGTTCAAGACTGCTGAGAGCACTGTATTTCAAGGAGGATGATTACAATGATGGACCGTGGCATCTAGGCTAGACAAGGAAGGAAGTGAACCTAAAACAGGGGCTGATAGTGGGGAAAATGAGGTTAATGAATTAGCTGTCAGTAAATGAGGGATCCAGAAGGATAGGAAGATGGTGATTGGAGTGGAATGTCTGATAAGGTGTTATCTCTGGTCCTTCTAGAAGCAGACACCAAGGCAGGGTTCAACTAGCAAGAGTTTTATTGAGGGAACATCTGTTAAGGAAAAAGGTAAGGGAACAGAAGCAGGGAGTGGGAGGCCTTTACACCATAATGCAAGTCTGACACTACAAAAGGACAGGGGGGTTAAGCAAGAAGAGCCTTAGACTGCATGCAGCACAGTTCTAAGAAAGTTTCAGCCAGGCTGCTGAGGAGTCCCCACGACAAAGTCGCTCCTTAGAGGAGTCCGGCCTGTCACGTGAACGGGCCATCACTAATACCCACACTGTGCTCAGTTGGGGGCCGGGAGTGGCCCAGGAGAAGCATGGCTTCAGTGCAAAACGGAGCGGATCCCCTGGGATGGCAATCTAGAACCATGGGGGCAAGGACTGATTCCGAAGGGAAGAAATGGTCATTGGAGATGAAGTTACAAGGAGGACACTGGATGTTGGAGCTCAAGTTCAACCACAGTTATGCATTACACACTCCAGATTGTGTTGATGACCCCGTAGTCACTGGATTTGTACACTAAAACAATCTTCTGGCAGATGGGGGAGTGGAGTGGGTAACTAGCTTGCTGATGATAAGGATTTGCGGTGAAGAAGACTAAAGCGGTAGCTAGTCTTTGAAGAACTGATGAAAGAAACTGCCTAGGAAGTTGATAAATTACAAAGAGGTAAAGAGGATGCTACTGTCCAGTGACAAGATTCTCAAAAAAGCCGGGGTTTGGGCAGGCAGGATGAGGAAGTAATGCTCCGAGAGCAGCAACGACTAGCAAGGAGGCCGTCCTCCCGCCCCGCCGGCCCTAAGGCACACGGTCCTCCCGAGGGGCTGCGTGGGCAAGAATTCTGGGGTGAACGAGGTTCGAGGACAGCGAGGGGGAAAGGGAGGTGTGCGAACAGCCGAGCGCCCGGGGAGTTCGCTGCGGTCGGAGTGGACTTCCCAGAGCCCGGGAGGGGCTGGAGGGCGGGCGGGGAAGAAGGCGGGCCGCGGCGGGGTGCCTGAGGTACTCGGGCTGTGCGGAGCGCTGGCGTAGTCCCGCCGGTGGCCGGGCGGCGGCGCTCACGGCGGCGCGGGCTTCCCGAGGCCGCGGGCGGCGTGCTGGCGCTCCCGGGCGGCGCCGCCGCGGAGCTTGGCGCGGCAGCTGGCGGCGGCCTGGCGCGTGGTGACGGCGCCCGCGGGCGGGCAGCGGCTCCCCGGGGCGGCCGGGCGCAGGGCGGCGGCGCTGCGGGGCGACGGCTTCCCGAGGCTTCGGCCCGCACGGGCGGCAGCGGTCCCCATGGAGAAAGACAAAGACACGCCGGTTAGAAACAGGACCCACGCACCGGCTCCTCCCAGCTAATCCGGGAGCCGCGAACCCCAACTTAGCGCGATGCCTTTTCCGCCCAGCAGGTTGTCCCAGACACCGAAGAGAAACCTGTGTTGATCAGAGGAAACCAGCATCCAGCTGAAATCTCATCCAGGGGTTAGCAACGTAAGGAAACGTATCAAAACCTTTAAGGTTTTTTCATACTTTCACCTAGCAATTCTAGTTTTAGAATTTTCCCCTAAGGAATAATTATGAATACATACAAAATTTCCATAAAGGGTGTTCAGTGTAGTATCTATAACAGAAAAAAACAACATAAACAAAAGGCAAAGAAAATTTAAAAGGAAATAAAAACTGGAAATAGTAAGATGTCGGTTCGATTACGGTCTTTTTCTTATAGTGGATATTAGCCTGCTATTAAAAATCAGTTTTCATCCCCATTTGTAGTGTGTGTGGAGGGGTGTATACTTATGTGCGTACATACACACACAACACGCCACAGATGTGTAAAATAATGGAGAGAAACACCCCAAAATGTTACAGGGTCATCTCCAGGTGATGAGGCCGCAGGTAATCTTGAGATATTTCCCAAATTGTATACAATAAGCACATTTTATTTTTATAATAAAAAGCACAAGTTAACTTAAAAATTTACTCCATTCTTCCGTACCCATTCTAACTTTATCCCAATTCAAATTTATGAAAATAATATTGTTTAGTAAACTGGTGGACATCAGATTTTAAGAATGAATGGATGGTCCCCAGAAATACTTTACCTTTCAGAAAGGTTCTGAGTAAATCAGAGTATTACAGAACAGTTTATCCCTGGGGTGCCTGGGTGGCTCAGTCCTTTAAGCATCTGCCTTTGGCTCAGGTCATGATCCCAGAGTCCTGGGATCGAGCCCCACGTTGGGCTCCCTGCTCAGCAGGAACCTGCTTCTCCCTCTCCTCCCTGCTTGTGCGCTCTCTCGCTGTCTCTGTCACTATCTGTTCATTAACTGCTCCTGAACAGAAAGAAGGCTGTCTGAGCTTTTTATAAATCATTCTCTCTCCAAAAACCTTATTTGCCACCAAATGAGTTCTAACATAAACAGGATTAAATACAGATAAAACAGAAGAGCATTTATTTTGGGTGCTGTAGTCCAACTTTCATTATCCACAGTGATTCAATTTGATTTGACAGTTTTGAGTACCTATTGTCTCAGGCACTGTGCTTAGACACTAAGACCAAAGAAGATAACCGGGGGCTGCTACATTTGAGAAGCTCTATCTAGAAAATTACCTTCAGAGAATAACCCAGACCCTGGAGCTAATCTGAATCCCTGCATCACCCCTCAGTCCTGCCAAAGCTTTCCTTCTCACATTCTTTACATGAGCTTTCTGGTTTTCTGTCATTCCTTTGCTCAGTTTCATACATAGCATCCCATTGTCTCCACACTAGCTAAATTATTAGTTCTTAACCTTTCGGGGGAGTCAAAGACCAGTCTGAGATTCTGATTAAAGATACGGACTTCTCCCCCAGAAACATGCACACAGATGCATACAACACATCTTTATTTCACTGCACTGGAAACTGATTTCCTGAACATAAGCAATATATTTAAAAAACTATTTATAAAGGATTATGCCTCCCCCACATTGTTATTTTTCATAAAAGAAAAATGATGGCTTCCTGAAGAAACTTAATTTAAAAACTTCTAACTGCTCAGTAGTAAATCTCAACGAGATTTGGCTTATTGAGATGAAATTACGATACGGTCTTTGACATAGCAACACATACATCTTCTTCGATAATCAATTGCAACTTTTTTCTCCATGGTAACAAGTACTGAAATCTTTGACTCACAAAGGTACACAGAACCAAAGCAGAATTCCACAGAATGCTTTGTCAGGTTGAGGCAGCCTCTGTACTGTGACACTAAATTCCTCCAAGACCATCAAGCTAGAGTCAAGTAACATTATTTCCTCTGCTTTCACATTCAAGTAAGACCTCTTGAAAGGCAGCAGACTTCTGTCTAGTAGAGAAAAACATCCTATTCTGTTCCTCTTTCTTGGTAATACCTCTTGGAAAGGTGGTGACAGCAGCTGATATAGAGGGTAATGAGACACAGTGATGTGTGGCTACCCTTTCCTCATCAAAGCAGGAAAGCCATGATGTGTACCTGACATGACGAGCACACATCTGCCCTCAGAGTGCTATCATTTTTTTTCTTCCATTTGAATATTAGAGAATTGTTCTGAAAATGTTGACAGCCTTTCCAATTTCCAAAAAGTATCCTAAAATGGAATTCTTCTTTGATGACATCAGGAAGCACATGAAAACGTGGAGCTTGATGCACTGAGAGGCATCAATAATCTCATCCAGTTGCATGCTGAACAACCAAGTCTTTTTAATTCTGAAGTAAGTGATATTTGACAGAAACACTGCCTCAATTCTTTCATGAACCATGGTTTAAGAAACTTTGCACCAAACTACTGGACTCTCCACTCCCCTAACATACACTATTTCTCACCTCTATGCTTTTATTCTTAGCATTTCACCCATCAAAAAATGTTTTCTCCCTCATCTATTCAAACACTGCCCATCCCTCAAGACCCAGACCAAAGCCACTCCTAGCAAGCTTTCCCTGAATATCTCAGTCTGAAATGATCTCTCCATTTTCTGAACTCCCACAACAGTAAGTATTGTTCTGAGACCACCAGCTTCAAAAATGTACCATAATCTGTATTTTTACAAATACCAGAAAGAGCTGTGGCAATGTCTCCACTCTTTTCCTAAATCTGTTTTGCCACTCTTAAAAGAATAACTGATCCCTGGATGGATGAAAAGGGAAAGGCTGACAATGCTCATTGTTGCTGGAGGGACCAACTGACTCATCTCAATTTTTCCTTTCTGTACTCATTTTCATACAAAAAGTTTTGATTTGCCAAATGTGTATTTGTCATAGCTGCAATATCATTGTTGACTGTTGAATTCACCATCATCATACCTATAACCTCTGGGGTTTTCAATCATTGCCTCCCCATTCCATGGCCATCCTGCTATTCTAAGAATCCAGATGCTGCTACCATTTTCAAAATAACTTTACATTCTATGAGAAAGATTTTAAGCAGAGCTTGAAATGAAGGTAAGCATGATTAGATGGAAAGGGCTGTAACTGACATCATCTGTTCAAATAAGATATAAACCTATATATATTCTAGAGCTGAACAGTAACTTGAAGATGATCTCTTTCAATAGATTCACATTGCAGATGGGAAACTGTGGGGAATGCGGTATTTTGGAGCAAAAAACCTGAAATTTGAAAAGAATCAGTCTCAAAAACAAAATGGTAACAAAATCATTCAGAGCCAAAAAGGACTGACCTAATTAGCTCATGGATTCAACATTAAGGATAAATGAAATTAAGGAGTTAAAAGAACTAAAGAATAAGGAATGAAAATAACTCAAAATGTAAAAGATGGAAGAGATCAGTTATCTAAAGAAATGGCCCAAAATACTGTCTTTGACATTACAGGTATCAAGGTGACCTGAACTCAACACCACTTATACTTATCAATATTAGTTATTTAATTATTGTATGCCAGGCACTGAGCTATTTTACAGATACGAATGCCATTTTATTAAACTCTAATGGAAAAAAATGTGCTAAAGGAGATCATCTATAGTTAACTATGTAAGAAAAAAATCAAGAAATCAAAAGCTGGCCATCTGTCTGCAGCCTAGTCTAGTAAAAAGGATACTCTGAGAATTGAGAACATCTGGTCTGAGTGGCAAATATATTCCTTGGGAAAGATGAATGCATTATACTACCAGAACTTGCTGATTTTGGTCACTGAGAGCTGATTCAATGCTCATCAAGCAACCTTCTGATTATAATTTAGTAGATTGTAGACTTGCCTATTTGGAGAAAATACACTGAGCCATAAAAATGAGAAACTAGTATGCCTGATACCTCTCATTGCAAATTTTAAAACTAGCATTGTGGAATTTACACACCAGTATCTAGGAGGTTGGTTAGTGACCCAGTTCTCTAGCACCCAGTCACCTTGCTAGATCAACCAGTAATCAAGGCCAGCCTTAGAAAGTAATGGCCATGTCAGTTACCTGTGAGGCCTGGCAGGGAGGCTAGCCTGCCTTCCCTGTCTTGTTCACCATCTTCAAACTACAATGCCATGTGATTTCAAATACACATAAACACATACACATGCACATGCATGCAGCACACACACACACACACACACACACACACAAGAACCAGTTAGGAATGAAAATGATGGAAAAAGGAGGAAGAAAATACAGTGTTTCTCCAGGCTCCAGGGCACCACCTTGTGAATTTATAGCTTAGTTTTTACAGCAGAGAAGGCTCAAGATTGGGTTGTTTTTTTTTTAAAATGGCACCAATAAGCATTTGTTTCACTTGTTAAATTAGTCACCTACACCAAAAAAAAAAAAAAAAAAAAAAATTCAAGTAGAAGTAGAATTGGGACATACAAACTTACACCAAAGAATAGATATCAAAACATTTCCTGTGTCTCACATAATACATGGTTACTTAAGGGTTTTGTTTTTGTTTGGGGTGCTTTGTCAGTTTTTGTTTTCTGATAACATCTCCATAGGAGAGAGACCTATAAATAGCAAGGTTCTAACATGACTTATCACAGTTTTTGACAAGACTAGTTCTCAGTCTTAAACCAAGAATCCCAGAGTCAGAATGCAGTAAGAACCCGTAGAACCCTGTGTCCAAGGTTGAGGACAACACACATAAAAGCTGCACTAAAGCTATAAGCCTCAAAGATACGATCTTATTTGTTCTACTACTGAATTTTAACTATTGTGAAAGTATTATGAAAATATACTTTTAGTATGATTAACTTTTTTCCAATCAGTAATGGAGTGATAATTAATACTATTTTCAAACAGAATTACTCAGTAAATACTGCTGTCTTAGGGAGAACACAGGATTACTGTCCATCTAAAGTAAAATTCAAATATAAATACTTAATCTCTATAAATCCTATCATGGACATTTGGCATGGGACATATTTTTTTAATGGATTTGCCTTTTGTGATATAGTTTGGTCCAAAAGATCTAAAATCGTGCAGTTCTTTAGGCTCCATTAATCTCCGAAAAATAAAGCCATAATTGCATTGATACATGTATGTTAGCCAAAATAAACCCAGAATGATCAAAATTAAGGACACATTTTTATACAGATGATCATGAGTCATGCTCCCTTTAATCAAGAAGATTAAAACACATAGTTACAATCCGTTTTGAGAAACAAATGAAAAATTATATCTGTTGTTTGCATATGAGGTTGGAGATTTAAAAATTTAGAAAATAGGGGAGCCTAACTGGCTCAGTCAGTAGAGCATGTGACTCTTGATCTTGGAGTTGTGAGTTCAAGCCCCAAGTTGTGTGTAGAGATTACTTAAAAATAAAATCTTTTAAAAAAGGTATTAAGAAGTTATAAAATAGGGGCGCCTGGGTGGCTCAGTCGTTAAGTGTCTGCCTTTGGCTCAGGTCATGATCCCAGGGTCCTGGGATTGAGCCCTGCATCGGGCTCCCTGCTCCGCGGGAAGCCTGCTTCTCCCTCTCCCCCTCCCCCTGCTTGTGTTCCCTCTCTTGCTGTGTCTCTCTCTGTCAAATAAATAAATGTTTAAAAAAAAGAATTTATAAAATAAACATTTGTGATTTGATATTTATAACATCATTGCTTTTGCTTTTCACTGGCACTGAGAAACTGTTTTGTACATACCAAACAGATTTTTACACAAGTCTAAAGGTAAATCATTTTCCTGAAAACTTTGCCTGTCATTTCTTTCTCAAATGGAAAAGCAAATATCCTAATCAGCTATTTTAGGTTACTAGCAATAATAATTATTATATATATTTCACTTATTTTTTTTAACTTCAACATTTATCATAAAATAAATCAATGACCATGATTCCCTTCTGAAAGTAATGTGAAATACTACATTATGGTCACATGAGAAATTCAATATATACTAGAAACAAAGAATAATTTAAGACTTGTCCATTCACATGAACAAAAACTGGTTGTTTAAATGACAGACAGTATAGTAAAATGAAAGTTCATGGACCAAAGAATACAAATATGTGGGTTCTACAGAATTCAGACATATGCTATGTGGGGGAAAAAAAAAAGTAAAAAAAAAAGGTACAGAAGAGTGTATACAAACATGCTACCAGTTTCATCAAGGGGAATGTATACATTTATATATTTATATATACATAGAACAGCTCTTGAAAGCCCAAGAAACTAGTAATTTGACTTTGGGGTAGAGAATGAGGGAATAGAGAGATGGGATAGGAAAAAAACTTACCTTTCACAGAACACCTCATCGTACTGTTTTATTTTTTTTACATGTATGTGTTATTACCTACTAAGATAATCTTTAAGAGATAGCTGGCCTCTATTCCCGACTTCTTTATTAACTACGTGTGTGACCTGGTGCAATCACTTACCTCAACTTTCTCCACTTTAAAATGAGGTTCTACTAAATCTCTAGAGTCCCCATCTGCAATTCAATAGAATTATGCCTCAAAAGATGGCACATACAAAATGCCAGGTGGCTAAAAAAAAATAATAATTGTAAGACCTTACTTTGCAGTGACTTATATAACACGATATTATAATTATTTACATTTCTGCCTGCTCTGTGTCCATGAGGCTATAAGGGAAAAAAAAGCACCACAGCCAGAAAGTGAGTCTGGGAATAAAATTCATGTTTGGCAACTCAACAGTGTTTCTCTTCTTTGTTTCCGGTTAATCCTCCTTTTTTATATATCTAAACTATTGCTTCTAAAATACAAACTTCCAGAATATATTTTGATAAATGAATAAATACTAAAAATAATTGTAAAAGGGTAGAATTTTTGTAGCAGAGTTTAAAAAATGGATCCTGCGATAGGAAAAAAGGCTGAAAAATCACCCCCTATTCACATAAAATTAGCCCAAGAATCTCTTAAAATCATTCATAATCTTCATTAACACAAGATACTAAGAGAACCAGAGTAGCCAAGTGGAGAACAATAGAAAGTTTAGGCCAAAGTAAGACATGAAGAGGACCCTGAAAAGAAAGAAACCCAAACTGACATCTGGAGAACGGAGAAGAGGAAAAGGCCTGGCGATCCATTTATTCATGATGCTGCATTGAAAGACTGTTGGGCCTCAACGGGCTTAGAGTCTAATCTTGGGGACATTCTAGTTAAATAATAATGCAATAATAACACAAAGGATGAGAGTGCAAAATAAGTGGTAAGGTAAATGTCATGAGTTCATCCGAGGAAGAGATCACCAGGGGTTGGAGCTATCAAGAACAGATTCATAAAAGAAACAGGATTTTGAAATCTGCGTGAGAAGCAAAATGGTGGTGGTAAGCATGGGCAGAATAAAGTAAGCAAGGGAAGTCAGTGCTGGGAGCAGAATGATGGATTTAGTTTTAGTCACAGTCTGATTTTAAATAGTAACTTTGCAAAACCTGTTGGAAATTAATTTCAAATACTGGGTTGCCAAACTCCCTCCGCAAACTACTACAGAGGAGTGATGCCAGGCTCGTATGATGTCAAAAGTGACTGAACAGGCTCAAATGTAAGATCAATATTCATCTAGATGTAACTTTTAATAGGGCAGGGCTCTGAGGAATGAGCAAATCATACTTATACAGGATGTTTGGCAAGCCTCTTCCAGTATTTTCTTGCAAGTACCTAGCATCATTTCCTATCACAACCTTCATACTCAGGAGTCAGCTCCACCCAAGATACACAAAACCAGGAAATCAAGAGCTGCCAGTTTTACTTTTCTATTGATTAAGGCTGTGAACTGGGTCTAGTTGATGTAATAGAGTGCTGTGGATTTTACTAAATGAGAAAGAATGTCAAAACAAAAAGCCACCCTCTATCTCTCAGTGATCTAGTAAAGCTAAAAGCATATTAAACCACTTAATAAATTTTGGCATAATACAGAATATAACTTCAAGGTATTATCTTATGGATAAAAAATCTGTGGGTGTTATTGTAACATGATAAATTTTGTAAGAAATTCCTAAACAAAATTTCTAAGATGTTGGCATGGGGCAAGAAAGAATATCAACAAATAGAAAGAAGGTTATTAAACAAATGAAGTCCTCAATGCAGAAAATATATATTCTAAAATTCTATTCCACTCTTCATTTTTGTTACAATCCTACAAGTGCCTAAATACATAAATTACCTTTATTCAATAATCTCTTAGTGATTTACTGAGGTGAGAATGGGTATATAGAGGCTTGCCAGGAAAGAAAATATGTTTAAAAACAAATTTATTTAGAAAAGAAGATTTGAAACAAGTATTAGTTAAAAGTTTATGATTTAAAATAATTCTGTGCTACAGCAATGTGCCTTGTGTTATTTTGACATGGATATTAGGTTTATGCTAATGCCTATTATTAATTTAAAGTTCAAATAACAAGAAAAAGAAATTGTTTTCAAAGCATTAGAACAGAAAACTTTGAAAGTTTCTTTTCTCATTTAACTACAGATTATAAGACTATAATATAGCTGTCCTCTTCTAGTTCAAGTCTGTCAGCATTTCTATTACTGAATTCAGTAATAGAAATAGAATAGAAATAGAAATAGAAATAGAAATTTTTAAGGGTCATAACTCATCCATAAAATTCACTCTATTATTAAAACTTGATACAGATAGTCTCCCAGGAATTCTTCCCTTTAAAGGCAGATTTTAAAAGTTAATCAACAGCTGGATAGCTCAAATGGTATACAGACCTGTGCTTTCAGTATTAAGTCACTGACTTCAATCCCAAGCAGGGCTGACTTCTTAAAACTCATTCTGCATACCCTCCTCAGTATCCATTGGCCTGGGCAGGGTAAACAGGCTGCTTCACGTCAGTTTTGAGGGCACAAAAACCACCTGTGGAGAGCTCTAGTGGCTATCTAGATGGCAAGGTCTAAACCTTCATTCAGAAAGGAAGGAAAAGAAATTGGGAGAAACCAGTGAGGGCCACAGGAACATATATGACAATGCAGGACCTAATTTTTAACTGTTATCTTAAATATTCACCTATCCAAAAAGTGCAGCTTGGAAAAGTAAAATTAATATACTTCAATCATCTGTTCAGGGTTTAATAGCACATTTTCCCCCTTAGATTCTGGCTGTGGATACTAAGTTAAGTTTATCCTATGGATTATGTCAGATCTTATTAGTTTAGTGAGATGGCTTCCTCCTAGTTTTCAGAAATAGTTTCTGCCTTGATCAGAAGCATAGGGACTAGGGACACCTGGGTGGCAGTCAGTAAAGCATCCAACTCTTGATTTTGGCTCAGGTCATGATATCAGGGTTGTGAGATCGAGCCCCGCATTGGGCTTTGCACTGGACATGGAACCTGCTTAAGATTCTCTCTTTCTCTTTCTCCCTCTGCCCCTCCCCGAGCCCCTTTTCTCTCTCCCCTTCTCGAAAGAAAGAAAGAAAGAAAGAAAGAAAGAAAGAAAGAAAGAAAGAAAGAAAGAAAGAAAGAAA
>NC_058414.1:81698168-81733205 GCF_002201575.2 Neomonachus schauinslandi
AAAGAAAGAAAGAAAGAAAGAAAGAAAGAAAGAAAGAAAGAAAGAAAAAGGGACTAAATCACAAACAAATCCTGGACATATCCAAGGTATAGGACTCAACAAGCAGATCTTGTTCTAGTAACACTAGTAGTTTTATTTTTAAAAATAAGGTATTTCCTTTCTAAGGTTAATCTTTCAAAATAGGTCTTACAGATTTCTGTAAAGCTCTCTAAACAAAACACAGGTTAGTTCACATTGCCTCACAGTATTACAATTTAATTATCCAGCACTTCTTAGAGTATTATCAAATACATGTTACATTATAGACTGTTCACATGGCAGCAGAAAGTAGCAGTGGGTGGGGCAGCTGGAGAATCAGTGCTAGCCAAACATCATTTCCCAAATGCAAAACTGAAATAGAAAGGCACTGACCTAAATTACACAATAAACCAGAAGAATGTGAGTAGTATGATATGCTGACTCTATTTATTCTTCTTTGTAACCTCTTCAAAACCTAGGGCTTAAAATACACATACACTAATGACTCATAAATCTCAGGCCTCTGGACAATCTCTCTCTTGCCCTCTAGTCTGTATCTACTGGTCCTACTAAGCATCTCCAATGAGATGTTCCATCAGCACCTCAAATTCAACACATCTAAACTTTAATTCAACATTTCCCCCCAGAAAAGTGTTCCTCCTCCTGTGTTCTCTACCTTGAAGGATGGTGTAACCCACCTGCCCAACCAAAATTTTCAAACCTGGCAATCATATTCAATTCCTTATTCATCTCCACTGCCTGGAAAATTCCACTTCCAAAATAATTATAATATCCATACCTGTCTCCACAGTTTCATTGCCCTACCTAAATGTAGGCCCTTATCACTTCCTACTTAGATTTCTGAAACTGGCTTCTATTTGATTTCCCCACCACAAATCTTACTCTCCACCCCAATTCAATCTCCTCAATGCTCCCTGCTTCAAATCTTTCAACAGCTACCCCTAATCTTCAAAATATGATTCAAACTACTTAGTTGGTACAAAAGATCTTTCTTTCTTGATTTGGCCATCACTTTGTCTCATATTCCTTCCCTTGGTCTACACATGGTCTCATGTTTCTGTACCCACTTGGAAGTTTTTCTAACCTAACTCTTTCAAAACTGAATTCAAGAACAAATTTAAGAATTATGAAAAGCCTTCCCCAACCCCTCAGTGTGCTTTAATATTCCACTTCTGTGTATCCTTATAATATGTTCTTCTTCTATGATACTTGAGAAAAGGAACTGTTTCTTATCTCTGTAACCCTAGCACCTAACTCAGTGCCTCACACAAGGCAGGAGCTCAATATGCCTACTGAATGGATGAAACCAGTCAACCTACAAAACGCAGCAAGTTCTTTGACTTTTGATACCAGAGCAGGCTTCACAGGGGCAAACAAAGTTTAATTTGCTTATTATCACTGATCTATACCTAGATAATATTTTTAAACCATTTATTTCAGCTTCTATTCAATAAAAGTTTGTTAAATTGAAATCTTCAATCTTTAAAAGGCAAATAAATAGCTCATTTCAAATACAACTAGTCCTACAGGTAATAAACACTTTAATTAATATGTGTTATAAAGGCTTGCATCACTCAAGAAGCTAAAAAGGAATCTGGGTTAACTTGACCTAGCAAATACCTGTTTGCCTGCATGCTAGGGCACCACCTATCAATAATAGGTAAACAAATCTAGCTGCCACCACCCAATGGCCCCCAAATCAACTGCAGTCACATCAGCATTAGTGTGAGTGTGGGGTAATGTAACTGTTGACTCCCATCCTCGTGGAAATAAATGCAAAAGACAGAAGGGAGAAGCCCATTACTATTATAGAAGAGCCAGAACTACAGACCAAGGTCTCTGAGAATGTAGGAAGAGTCTAGGACCCTGTAACTTCTCTGCCTTTGCTATCTCCTGTTTGCCTATACTGGTAAGCTACCATCCATCCACTCATTCAACATCTATTTTCAAAGCATAACTATGTCCCAAGCACTGTGCTAGGCACAGGGTCTACATAACTCTCCTCGTCTCTTACATAAATCTCTCCAGTGGGAAGCCAGGCATTAAACAAATCAATGGACAAATATAAGCATAATTACAAATTGTATTAGATGACAAGAAGAAATATGAAACAGAACTACAAGGAAGACATACTTTAGGTTGTCTTTTTTTTTTTTTTTAAGATTTTATTTATTTATTTGAGATAGAGAGTGAGAGCCAAGAAAGAGAGGGAGAGGGAGAAGCAGGCTCCCCACTGAGCAGGGAGCCTGACGCAGGACTCGATCCCAGGAACTTGGTACCATGTCCTGGGATCATGACCTGAGCCGAAGGCAGATGCTTAACCGACTGAGCCACTCAGGTGACCCTAGGTTGTCTTTATTCAGAAGTGACAATTAAGCCAAGACATGAGAATAAGTCAGTCAAGTGATGAACAGACAGTAACAGCAGATCTGTGTTTTAGGAAGATAGTTCTGACAGCAGCATGGAAGGCAGATTAGAGAGGAGGTCAGTTACAAGACTAATGCAATAGTGTAGGTACAAGATAAGAGTCCAAATTAAACTACTAAACATGGAGATGGCAAGAGCCAAATGTAAAAAACATTCAAAGGCAGGATGGACAGGCATTGATCACTGATTAGACGAAGAGTATAAGAGAGAAAAAAAGAAGTCAAGGTATTTCCTAGGATTCTAATTAGTCTAGGCAACTGGGAGGGCAGGAGTATGAATAACTGAGACAGGGAACACATAAGGAAGGAACAAGTTTAAAGTGAAGATAATATGTTTAGTTTACTGAGTTTTTGTTGCCTTTAAGATCCTAGAGAAACATCCATCCAGAGATGTATGACATGCAACTTTGAAAACAAATGATCTTATAATCAGGAGAATAGCCAGGCTAGAAAATAGGTCTGGGGTCATCTTCACCGAAGTGATAACTGATACTTTGGAAGTGAAGGATCACTGAGACAGTATAAAAAAAAAGAAAAAAAGACTAAGGAAACTTCGATCCATATTTAAAGGCCTAGTAACAGTGGCAAGAGAGAAAGAATCAGAGTTCACAGGAGCATCCGTTCAGTAAATATTTATCAACATCCACCATGTTCCAGGTGCTATGATAGATGCTGGGGCATAAAGAAAAGATAGAAGCCCTACCCTGAAGATGCTTATAGCCGAAGGAAGAGGCACAAATAGGTCATTTCAATATAGTTATTGATGGGGCACTATAGAAACATACAAGGGGGAAACCTAGCCAAACCTAGGAAGTCAGGAAATACTCACTGAAGGACATAGTGTCTGATCTAAAGCTTCAAGATTTGGTAAAATCATGCAGAGAGAGTTGGTAAGGGCAAACCGATGAAATCAAGAGAACGTTCTAGACTTTTGGAATGCTAAGCAAGATAATGGATATAGAAAAGAACTGGAAGAAGCTGAGAGGCTAGTGATTTAAACTGGAAAACATTATTCTTGGAAGAAAGTAAGATGGGAAAGTGAACAAGGGATTTTTGGTAAAAACTTTACAAAAGGTTTTGGGGGAAATGTTACAGAAGAGACTGGAGGAAGCTGCCAGGTTATATGAGGATGTGGGAAGAGAGATGGGTAAAGTAACTTGTATGAAGTTTACTAAACTTTATGTAATTGTACCTTTTTATCTCCTTTAAAAATTTCTGTAAAATAGGAAATACATGCATTATTTTCCAAAGAATCTTGGGCCCAATTTTTTTTGGATGCAATACCATGCTGAGACTAGCCCAAGGTGACCCAGTTATAAGTGACCATAAAAGTCTGGGAAAAGTAAATTTGTAAGCACTATTGGCCATGAAGAGGTCAAGAAGCCACAAGACTTAGCATTTATGTGGCCATTGATGCCCTTCAAGTAAACTTTTAATAGAAATGTAGGGGTAGAAAAAAATTGCCAATGGTTCACAAGTGAAGGGTATAGGAATGACACCAAATTGTTCGTTCATTCAACAAGTGTTTATTGAATGCCTACTATGTAGCAGGAAACATCCTAGGCCCTGAGCAATCAATGGTGATCAAGACACAGACCTAAGAGCTTTACAGTCTAAAGGAGAAAGAAGACAAGGAAATAGACAGTTACAGTGAAATTAGTGCTAAAACAGAGCAGTAAGAAAGCACATGGAAGCTTGACAGTGAAAGGAAGGAGGAACAGATGGCAGTAACTAGATAGAAGATAGTACGGAGGCAAAATTTACTTTCTGGCTGAAAGGAATTTGAGCATGTTTGTGAGCTGAGGGGGAGAAGCTTGTGGAAAGGAAGAAGATGGGGAGGGGGAAACAGAGGAGGGTTGTTGGAGGAAGGTCTTGGGGAAAAAGATCGGTGAGGGTGTAAGTGTTGGACTTGGAAAAGAAGAACAGTTTTCTGTAAAGAACCAAAGCAGGAAGAGAAGACAAAAAATAATTGTGATGCAGAAGGGGAACATAAAGAAATGTCCTCTACCTTTTGCCATGATACAGGCTACGGCGCTTATTAAGGAACCAAAAACACAGTTGGGGGTTTTAAGGATGGTGCAAAAGTTCTGAAGTAGGCAATGTGAGAATCAGACAAATGAACTAATTAATCAATTCCAATTCCTACGATTACACAAATGACAGAAGAAGCAATCAATGATTAGTTGCTGGCTTTTTGTTTAGATCTGGGAGTTGGAACAGGAAGTGAAATGTGAGCTGCACTTCAAAGAATTCGATAGGTATGAATTAAACTAAAGTAAACCTTTAAAGGAATTATCCAAAAAAATCAATAAATGTACACCCATACAGTGTGCAATTGATTATAGATTACTTACAGTGTATACAGCCAATACAGCACTCCCATGAGTTTGAATCTGTCACCATTCCTGAGCAGCAATGACAGAAGCTAAGAGGCTCACACACAGAAGGCCGACAACAGAAGCCAACAGAAACAAAGAACTCACAGGTAGAGAAATTATATAGATCAGAAGATGAGGTAATGGTTAAGAAAAATTTAAAAGCTGAGATATAGTGTGGACTAATGATAAGCCTGAAGATAACTGATGTAATGTTCCTGCCTCCCCGTTTTCCTTCCCTCAACATTCTCTTAGCACCTGCTTTATGCCAGGTACACTGTGAGGCACAAAGAGAAGATACGATTCTTGCTTATAAACTCAAGAGTATATTCATGAACCCACAGCCAATGTTTACATTCTTTACAAAAGAATAAAACCGAAAGCTGCTTTGAGTTTTGCTACTCAAACTATACATGCTTCTATAAGACATTAACCACAAAGCAAAATTATATGAAAAGTTCAACAAATTCTTCAACAATCAGCAAAAGGTGCTATCAGAAATGGCAGATTAAAGACCCATAAAGTAGTATGTTCTAACTTAATAAACTGCTGTGTATCTTGGCTTTATCACAGATGTTACATCTGACTTCATTAAACGGTTGGATTAATGCCAACAAAAAGGCAACGAACTGCAAATGACAAAGCAAGATAACCAGAAACTAAGTGCTAGAAAGTATTTCAGCAGCAAATTGATAACAATTTTAGTGATTACTACAACAGTAATAATGCATATTTATTGAGCTCTTACTTGAGCAAGGCATTGTGCTAACTATTATACAGTATATCACTAAATTTGTATAACTTCCCACAAAAAAACTACCTATAAGGTAGTCTCTAATATTATCATTTTACAGACAAGAAAGCTGAAGTTTAGAAAGATTAAGTAACTAGTGAATTAAGGACAAAGACTTGAACTCAGGTTTGCATGATTCTTAAAAATCCATGCTTTAATCACTGTATGATTCTGTTTCCCCAAAGAATGGAATAGTGCCAGGCACATGATGGACACTCAGTAGTATGTGTCATTGAAGGAATGAATGAAAGGATATAAAGCAGCTATTGCAAAGTGAAACCAAATATGGAAAATACAAGTGGAAAAGCAGAAGCAATACATTAAGGATTCACTAAATCACCAACTGTGCAGCATAACTGGAGGTGGAGGTGGAGGTGTCTGGAAAGCGGCCGCAACTGACAGAATGGCCTAATGTGCTGTTACAGGAGATGTAATGGTTCTTTCTGAGTGAAAACTTCAGGCTATATCAATCTGCAAAGCCAAAGATGGAAACACCACCAGTCAGTTCAGAAAAAGAACTGCAGACGCTGATCAGAAAACTCTTTCCCACATTTTCCCAGTATGGAAAGGACTGGTGCTGTATGACATACAAGTTAAACCCCCAGGTTACCTTTAATTCTATCACCTTTTTGGGGTTTTGGGTGGGTTTTTTGTTTGTTTTTTTTTTTCCCAGAGCAAAATAGATTCACACCATGAATCTGGTACCTACCAACTCTTTTTTTCTTAATTGTAGTATAATTAACATACAGTGTTCTATGTAGTTTCAGATGTACAATATGACTCAATTCTATATATTATGCAGCACTCATCACAGTAAGTGTACTCTTAATCCCCTTTATCTAATTATATCACCATTAAAATGGAAGAAAATCATGTGTACTAGAAAGATGATTACATTCTAGGACTATCCAGAACCCTCTCTTTTTTTTTTTTTAAAGATTTTATTTATTTATTTATTTGAGAGAGAGAATGAGATAGAGCATGAGAGGGGGGAGGGTCAGAGGGAGAAACAGACTCCCTGCTGAGCAGGGAGCCCGATGCGGGACTTGATCCCAGGACTCCAGGATCATGACCTGAGCCGAAGGCAGTCACTTAACCAACTGAGCCACCCAGGCGCCCTAGGACTATCCAGATCCCTCTTCTAAAAGATTCCCACCAAGATGCCCTTTATTGGGTCCCCCGGCATGTTTTATGTCACTGACTTCCACCAAGATCACCAATGACAGGAGTAACGGACAGCATATATCCCAAGAGCAGCCAATCTATGAAGAGCAACTTATGGCCAACAACCTATAGGGGCCTGGCATGGGAGATCTGCCCAAGAAGAAATGTATCTAACTCAACCAATCAGATTTTCTCTTACAGGAGTCTGAACTCAGGCTATACAGAGGGAAAGTTAGCTGAAAAACAGAGAAGGCAGGCAGCAGAAGTAATGAGGCAGTTATAGCCATATAGAGAAGATACAGAATGAGGTGATTATTTTAAAAATAAAAAGTAAAAGCAGTATCTGCAAAGGGCCAATAGCAGCACAGAAGTAATACTTCTGCTGCTAAGAGGGCCACACCCAATCACTAGAGTTGCATTCATTTTTTTCCAGTTTCTATTAAGACCTAGTTGAAATCTATATGGTGAAGCCAGTTTGTACATAAGGTCTGGCCACTTCAATCTCCCTTATTTCCCCACATAAAGCTATCTAATAAACTTCTCATTACTAACTACAGGCCAAGTAAAACTCTGTCTTGCCTGCAACCAAAAAAAAAAAAGTGTAGTACAATATTTTTACATATGAGTGCACATGCACTCACACACCTGCAGTTAGATGACAAGGCAAACTCGGTGGTGGGTAGTAATTCAAGCATTGTGGGTCTTATTTCCATCTTGTAGCATCTGTGATTTGAAGACATGGTTACTTAGCTCTAGTTAACTGTTTTAGAAAAAAGGGCCTTTAAAGAAACATCTTCAACCCTAAAATTTAACAATTCCTATCATTACAATTGTGCACTTAGAGATTAAGAAGCGATCCAGGCAAGTTACAGGAAACAAAACCATCTCTTCCTCTTGTGTGTGCAATGTTCTGTTTGTGTCCGAATTTTATGGCAAATAAGTGATTTTGTTCTCTCATATCACAAGAAACAACAGTTGGCTAGTCAAGATGGCCAAGCAAAGAAAGGACAAATTGGAAAAACATGAGAATGTTTTGAAAAAAGTTTAACTTGAGGATATACTGAAAATTACTCATAAATTTCACTAAGTGTGTTCTTGCCTATCTTTATGATAACCCCATTAGCGTATCTTATCACCTCGAAGCCTGTTCACTCAAAGGAAAGGAGAATGAAGCTCAGAAAGTCTCAACCATCTACAAATGCCCAACACATTTAATTCCAAGGAATTCTAAAAATATCTAATGATCAAAAGGCTTGAAAGTGACAAAGCCACTCTCCTAGAGAAACTTATACAAAACGCCCCTAACAACTTATATGTCAAAAACTCAAGAAAACTACATAAAAATCATTTCCCTAAAAGTATAATTTTTTTCATATAATCCAATCACTTGTGCACACAGTATTTTCCTAGTCTTCACTATTTTTTTCTTAGAAGAAAAGTATTCCTGGCTTTTCCTTTCTATCCAAAATAAGTGCTACCAGTCACAATTAACAGGTATTTTGGGGTTCAGGTCTACCAAAGCAGCAATCTATGCAAGAGTCTCAGCTACTTTAAAAAATACTTTTGCACAGCTTAGAAAGAAAGTCTGACTAAAAGCCACAGTTCCATTTCTCAGAGCTAATTTATTTTCAGGATAATCCCACAGATAGAAGAGATTAAAAACCAATATTCAAAACCTGAGTTGTAAAAACAGTTCCATGCACTTGGGGTTCATTTTGGTGTAATAACTTTTCCTCTGGACATAACATCATTACACACTCTTGTATTGAAAATGTTATGAGATTATATAAAGCAGGGACACCCAGAGAGGTTGCAAGTTATTACTGCTCAAGCATTCAGGGTGAGGGTTGTTTTGGTTTATTTTGGTTTGGCTGTTTTTTCAAGCACATCATTCTATTCCTTAAACATTATAGTGTTTCGTGCGACAGGAATATGCTCCAGATACCTGGCGCAAGTATTTGAGTATCAAAATCACTAAAAAGCCACACAACACAGGTGTTGGAAGCCCAGCACTTGATATGAAGTTCAGAATAGGAAGGTTCATCCAAACCTAGGGACAAAGGTTCTCTGATGTTGCAAATTATACAAGTCCCTAAATACTAAAATTTTTATTACCTAATTGTTAAAAAAGCAAAATCAAGAACAGTCAGGTGTGTGGGTAAAACCTCTCAGCAGATAAGCTAACAGTACTTGGGCTTCAGCTGAAATCTGGAATACTGCCACTAATGACTACCAGTGGCAAGACTCTTGAAAAAGTACCACTTCTTATCTCTTCATGACACATTTACCAACGAAATTCCTGACCTGGCCCAAATTGTGCTTTCCCTAAGAATCCACTAGTTCCATAACTGAAGCTTTCTTTCAACTAGTACTGCACATACACTTTTGTTCTATAGAAACATTTCAGCTATGTTACTCAGTTTATATTTGTTCCATGTCAATATTCTGCACATGACCAAAAATAAAATATTCGTGTGATAGGGAAGATACTAATGAGAATTTTAAGACAGAGGGGTTGTTCTGGGAAGTAACCATAAAAGTAAAGCCTAACTCAAAATGAATGTGCTTACAACTACCTAATACCTTTTTCAAGATAAATGAAAAGTGTGAGTAAGAATGGTAAACTAGTAGTACCTGATCAGAAGAAAATTGACAGCAAATAATAAAACAGTTAGGTGTCTTCATTGCCCCAATTAAATACACAGCAGCAGTTAAAATCTGATGTGTAACAATAAAGTTCTCTCTTCTAATGCACCCCTTCAATCTAAACTTTAAGTGGTAATAAAAAAAATTACACATTTTAAAATGCCATGAAAATCACTTACAGTAACCATATCTAACATTTATTGTAACATGCCTAACACTACTCTAAATATTTTACATGTACTTTTCATTTTATCCTCAGAACCCTATGAGGTAAATATTATCCCCTTTCATAGGTGAGGTAACTAGGGCACAGAATGTTTAAGTAACTTGTACAGTCACACAGGAAATAATGTGTGGGTCAAAAATTTCACCAACTAATCTAGCTCCAGATCATTACACCAAGCTGCCAATAAGGTAATATAGCAAATGTGCTTTGCAAATGGTAAAATGTGCAAAAAAAAAAAAAAAAAGTAACGCCCACTGATTAAGAGCACATGCTTTGTAGTCAGATCTAGTGTCAAGTCTCAATTCTGTAATTCACTAGCTAAGTGATCTTAAGTAAATCACTGAACTTCTCTAAGCTTCAACTTCCTATTCTATAAAACAGAGATAATGAAGTAACAGTTCTTATTGGCAGATTTTACTGGTGGATCTTCTTGGTAGACGAGGGGCATTATGCATGGAAAGGATTAGCAGAGAGCTTGGCATACAGTAAGCACTCCATGAATGTTCATTATTACTATCTAATACTAAGAGTTCTGTTTATTATGACAAACTCTCATTTTGGTACTGATAGCATTTTCTAAAGTAAGTAAAATCAACATGGAGGTAATAAAAGTTTATGAAATTAAGACCCAAAGTCTCAAAGTATATGACAGCACAATTTTAAGATGGAAAAGGCTATCACTTACTTTAATATCATTATCAAGTTTTTATTTGAAGTGCCTGGGTATACATGAAAATGTGCTAGGCACTAAACAAAATTATCAAGACACAGTCCCTGACTTCAAATATACACAATCAAGCAAATTAACTCTGCTGAGTGGACACAAACGGCAAAACCTCCAACTTTGGGCATTTTCCCAACCAGACACAACTATGGTCGTCACTACGTTCCCCTCTGCTTGTGGTGTGGTAGTAGCGAATACATGCAGAAGAAGCAGTTCAAAAATAAATAATAAACCCACAAATAGAATTTAGAGCGATAAAGATTCAGGAAGAAATGAGCTGACTTTCTACCCTCTTACCTTCTCAAAAAACATTTTGGCTATCTTGGTTCTAATGATCTCTGTTAATTAACCAGAAGAGAAAAAAGGAAAGAGCCAGAAATTCAAAAGAGAACTCAGGGTAAAATGGTACAGAAACAAATTCTAAGAGAGAGGAGGAATGAAGTTCAAAGCTAGAAAAGCCAAAATAACTGCAGGTGAGTAGCATTCTATCATGCGCCTAATGTCTTAGAAACCAAACAAGTAATAGCCATTCTTAAGATTGCTGATCCTTACTCCTTTCCAATCCTGAGGTTTCTGTTAGCTTTTTAAAGTCAGAGAAGGAAAAAATAGCACAGGGTACAGAAGGATTTTGTCCAACAGAAGAGCCAACATCATACTGCCCATATCTTGGAGCTCGGCTTCTGATTGACTATGAGAGCCACAGCTAAATCATAATCCTGGTAATCTTCAGATTCCATTAAAAAGGTAGCTTCTAAAACTCCTAAGTAAGGATGTAGGATATTTCCAGGAAACCTGGAAATCTAATTTCTAAAGTTTAAGAAGCATTTTTCAGTGGTCATGTTATTCGAAAAGATCTTTTGCAACTTCACAACAGGAAATGATACCCACTCATGCCTCTCTCTACCTCCATACCTTCTTGCCATAACTCCTATTGAGAAACTCCTCTGTCCATACCCACAGTCTAAAACCATAGCAAAACCACATAACTCCCTGCTACTGCATCCATAGGCTCTTTAAAGCAAACTGAGTAGAACAGCCTATAGATCATAAAGCAGTATTACATATTCCTAAAAAAAAAAAGGGGGGGGGGAACTTTTCAATAATACCAGCAATCTGTGTCGACCAAAAACTTAGCTATCTACAAAAGTAGGCCAAAAATTAAGGATGGGTAATTTATATACTCTGCAAGAATATATATATTCTTCAAGAAGAAACTTTTCTTCCTGAAGTAGGGAGGAAAGAAGGGAAAAAGGAGAGACATGAACAAAACAACAACAAAAAAGGTTATTATGCATTCAAGGTATATCTCTAAGTTATACTGAACACTTGCCCAGTGTCAGCCATGCAGCTCTCCCTTGCACTATCCAAACTTACGAAGTTGAAATGCAAGCCATACTTTTTATTGTTTCTCCTCTTCCACTGCACTTAGGTGTGGAAGGTATCTCAGGAAACAAGATGAGTTGAATTCTATAGGAAAACTTAATTGATCAAATAACAAAGGTAGATATAATTTGTAGCTCGAAGTAGGTTTTAATATAAAACCTTAAGAGCCTCAGGCCTAAGCCCTCTGAGAAGACAGAGCTCATGAGTCAAAATAAAACCAAAAAGTAAGGATGAAGACCAGAAAGAAATAGGAAGAACAAAGAATTTCTAGTAACTTCTTACTTGTTCATCCTACCTTTCTAAACTTGTCCTGGTTTAGCCTCTAACTCTTGTCTGCCATAATCCATTAATTTGTGTACTATGATAAAATATTCCTACTCTCCCCAGGCAATTCTAAATTAGACAGACACATCCTGACATAGTGCTATTTTTTCCTCTATGACCCAGATGAAACCTTTTGACAGTCCTTGGAATCCTCAATACTGCCTTCTAAATTCCCGCTCTATGGCCCTGGAGTTATGACAGAGGAGACAAACTGTGAATGGTACTGTGGAAATACGTGAGCTGCAGTAAAGGAACTCTAGCAATTGGGCTCCCCTCCACCCACATCAGGCTATTTTTCTTTTTTTCCCTACAGTATTTAAAAAGTAAAGTAAAGAGCAAGAGGCTGACATGCAGATGAGAGGCTACAGCAAAGAGCCACCCCCAGCTTTTTAGGAATACTTGTATCTTTTCACTGGTTATAGGCACTTACGTCTGGAAAATATCTTTGGAATATGTCTTGTGTGTAAGAATGCATAAAAGATAACACCTTGCAAAAGTCAAACATACAGATTTAATAATGTGCAACTAATGAAGATGGTTTATAAATGAAATACCACCTACACATTTAGTTCCCTAAATATATTATGCTATTAATCATTAAAGTTAGATCTATAAGTACAAGTTTTCCATATGTGGAAAAGTAAATCTGCTTTTAAATTAAAGAGAAATTATCACTCTAATTCTTAAAAATAAAACTATCAGGGTAAAATTCAAGTGTAGCTGCTCATAGTCACTGAATAAACTTAAATTTGATAAAACATTTAAGTTTCAACCAATGCACCTTTGCTGAAGCACATTTAGCTGAAATAACTTTGAGTCTGGTTTATTTCCATCACATATAGTACATTTTTCCAACAAGAGCATGTACATTCAATATAGAACATTTCCAGCAACAGTTACAGTCTTTCTACTTTCCTTTCACAGTATATTTTAGTGCAAAGCACTGGGAAGGGTAAATGTTTTTCTAGCTATAGAAGCATTTTATTATGACCTTGTGGATCTTCAACATTTTAAAATTTTATACAAAAAGTATATAGATGGACAGGGTCCCTCCTAAGTACAGGTGTGAACCTATATAAAAACATGGTATATTCTCTGCTGTACCTTTTAAAATTATAATTTGACAAAAATTACTAAAAAATAAAATATTCCCTAAAAAGTACAAAATATTGATACACAAAAACCTGCCCAATATTTCATAAAGATAGATGTACTTCTGTTTTTCCTAAAATCTTGATTACAAAAATGGACAAGAATTCATTATTTTCCAAATTTTACAGTAGGAATCAAATATCATCTAAAGTAGTCATTTAAGATTTTACTTGGGAGACAAAATTCAGGGTTTCACTCCCATCTTCCTTTTTTAGCAATATTTAAAGAAACAAACTAATATCATAAGAAGTCGTTGTGCATGGATTGTCTGCATCCATAAAGTATCAGTAAGCTATTTACTACCTTCATATTAACATTAGTAAATGTGTAATCTTAAAAAAAAAAAGAAACTGAAAAATTAAGTTGCATCTATTATTAAAGTGCTTTGTATAAAATTTAAAGAAAAAAAGGGGAATGTTTAATTTTCATAAAAACCTCAGATGTTTACAAATAAAAAGGGTAATGATCCATGGATGAAAATGAACTGGAACTTTCCTGTAGCATATATTTTAGAATGAAACTTTCAAACATTTAAGTGCTGGAGAACAAGTGAGAAATAAATGAATGTAAGAATAATTACAAATATTTAGTAGGCTAAATATTTATAATATGTTGATACTAATTTCTCTTTTGGTCCTAACATACACTCACTAGGAAATATATCTGTACAATCCAGATGAAAATTTTGCCAAATAAAGTGAAACAAAACTAAAATCACTAAGATATAGTCTTTTTGTCAATTAAAAATCACCAGTGGTGATATATATTCTTCAGGTTGTTGATCGCTTTAATCAACAAATTGTTTGGAAAACAAACTTTGCAACGTTTTTGTAGAAACTGTAGACCAAATGCACAAGGTCAAGGGTGGTTAGCTGATGGACTGTGATGACAATAGGTAATGTCACAGCTACTTGAAAGTGCTGGGAGAGGCAGTGCCTTAGAAACAAGTGGTTAGATGGTTATTATTTTAGTCAGAAAACAGCAGTTACAGTCGAATATTTATGAAATTGTTTTTCCTTTTTTTTCTCATAGTACCATTTGAAGACGTTTAGTGGTTCTAACACCAATTTAAAGTCTTTCCACAAAAATGAACTCCAAACCTTTTCGTACATCACTTGAAGTTATCTGAGGAGAAATGGGAATAAATGAACACTTTTGAGTTTACCAATAAAACCTTGTTTTTAAAATTACACAATAGTAAATGACTTCTAAAGGATGGTTTCATCTCAAGTTTCCACACAAATAAAAAATGTGGGATACTCAAACCACAACATTTAACCTACTCAGCACTCAAACTAAGTATACTGCTTTAAAACCTGAATCCAAAACTAATTTAATACTAATTAAATATATTAAATGCCTTAATGCAGGGAAACAGGTACTGAAGGTAAACTTAAAAAATATAGAGAGACTTGCAAAAACAAATATAGGAAGTCTACTCCTTATTTTATATTGCATTTTAAAAATCTACATTTATTCCAAAACCTTCTAAAAAAGTAAAATTTTTTTCTTTCTTCCCAATAGGGATTTTCCTTTTCTTACAACGCACAACCACAAAAAACCAAAACAAAACAAAAACAAACAAAAAAAAGCCCTACTTAATAATATTAACTATGTTGAAATGATCACAAAAAGTCTATTTAAAACAAAATGGAAAAGTAAGATTTGAAACCTATATATTCACTTTTTCCACAGATCAAAACTAAAAACAGTAACTAACGCATACTCCCAAGGAGAAGGAAAAAAAAAAATCCAAACTTTTGTCTATAAAGTTTCCCCTTTGACTGGAAGCACTATGTTAAATGTAAATAATAAACGCTAATTGTTCTAAATTCAATTTGGGGATTTTTTTTTTCTGAGTGCAGCACTTTATTTAGCCATCACAGATTAATTTTTACAATAATTACAGTGCCTCAAAAGACTTTTTTCCTCTAATTATAGCCTTCACAAATTCATTCTAATATATTCCACTTTTTCTACAATGTATTAATTAGTAGACTAGGTCACTAAACTGAATTAAACCTGTGCAAAGTTAGTCAAACAGAAGACTTCTATTGTAAACATAAGCCAATATAAATGTATATATTTTACAACACTGGGAGGAAAGCACTGACCCTGTGCCATCTACCTACAACTATATTGCATTGTCCTGTGAAAGATAAGTTCTGAAGTTAACTTTTGTTCCCAAGCCACTGGAATAAAGGTCACTGAAGAGGTAAATGCAATATGCACATTACTCTTGCAGTTCCCATTGCCATAAGATATATGGAAGCAAACGTGTTAAAAATGGAACCAGCTATAAATTATGGTCAAATGATTTTTTTAGTTCGATGGGGGGAAAAAAGCAAAACTCTGTAACTGTTCCTCACCAGACAAGAGCCTTAGATCTTGTACTTCGGCCTTTGGTTTTGTTTCCTTCAGGTGAATTGGAAGCATTTGCCTTATGAGTTTTCTTATGATGTTCAAGATAAGTCTTTTTGGCAAATGCCTTTCCACATTTATTGCATCTGTGAAGAGAAAAGTTTTTTGTGACTTTTACTTCAATACCAACGTCAGCTACTTCATACTTTTTACTAGGAGAGTTAGAAGTGCCATCATGTTTTGAATCACTATGTTTTGCCTCATCCCTCGAAGGGCCTCTTTTTGCCACTTTATTTAGAACAAAATCAATGGGCTTCTTTATAGCTCTGATCTCTAAACTGGCTGTTATTTTCCCAAGATAGCGGGATGACTTTTTATGAACCACAGTTATATGTCGTATCACATCACGCTTCCGACGAGTTTCATAAGTGCAAAGAGGACACTTGTAGAATTTAACATAAATGTTATTCCCATCTGTGTGCAACTCAATGTGTTTAGTCAAGTTCTGTTTGGAAGTAAACTGACGTTTACAAAGTTTACAGTAAAGTTGCTTAAAGTCAAAGCCAGCTGAAAGTTTGGGTTTCCTGGTTTTTTGCTGGCCACCTGCAGCAGAAGGACTAGTTGATTTAGGGCTTTCAGAGTCTTGTTTAACTTTATTTTTCTGTGCTGCCGGTGTGTTCTTTTTTTCATTTGAATGATTTGTTCCCTTTAATTCATTCTGTGGAGAATGGGTAATGGAAGGGGGTGAAGATTCTACAGAATCTGCTGGTTCAACTTTAACTTTTATTTCTGAACTGCTGGCAGTATTATTAGGGCCTTTCTCTCTTTTAGAGTTTGTTCCAGAAAGAGTTATCTTGTGGACAATTTGCATATGTCTTTTAAGCATTATTTGTGAACTATATTTCCTCTTGCAAAGAAGGCATTTGCATGCAGTTAAATTGTATTCAGCCTTTGAAGACGACTTTTGTTTTCGAGTCTTAAAAGATTTTTTAGGAGAAACAGAATCCAGGAACAAAGGTTGCCCAGGCTTTGTTGCTATATCAGGAGTAATTGAATCCCTCCTTAGTCCTCTATGAACTTCATCAAAATGCCTCCTTACATTCGCTTTTGTAGCAAATGATTTACAACATACTGGACAACTCCTACTTATTGGAACTAGAACATTCTTACTGCGTCCTTTAGAGGACTGGTTTGGATTCTTTCGCGTTTCAATGTACTTTTTTAGTTCTTCCATCTTTTTCTTGTGTACTTTTCGAATGTGACGACGAACACCTCGTCTGGAATTGAATTCTTTTCTACAAAGACAACATATCAACTGGTGACCAAAATCAGAATTGTCAGAAGTTTCCAAGTCAGGCTGTGATTCCTGAGGTTGCTCATCAGATGTAGGTGCAACTTCATCTGCAACAATCTCAACAGGAGGGGGCTCTACAGTTTCCACCTCTGTATCTGTAACTGGTACTGTTTTAGACTGTTCAGTGCTGGTTTCCTGTATTTGAACTTCGGTCTGTTCAGGAGTACTGCTTGACTCTGTGACTTCAGTAGGATTATCAGTCCTTGAAATATACTGAAACACTGCATTCTGATTAGTTTCTATGGGTTCTAGCTTAATAATATATTCTCGCTTGTCCACACTTGGATATATGGCTTCTAGGAGATCGTTTATGGCTTGGCTTTGTTTATCATTTACATCAGGAAGGTCTGTTAAGGAAAAAACAACATTTTAATCTGAAATAATGTGCCTGCTCTAGCTCTCTAAAATTTAAAAATGTATTATGAACCTCTACTTTAAAATTTATTACTGGTTTATATTTATTTTTAGAAGAGCATTATCTACTTTTCCGTATTTTAAAACTAGAATTAATTAAACTAAAATTAATTTAAAATCTCATCAATGTACACAAATGTTAAGGAATAAATGCAATCTGAAGAGCTACTTCCACTCCTAAGTGCCCTTAATACCAAATATATAACACATGAGTGTCCTAAACAATTAAAACAATATTTCAAATTTTTAGTCTAAAATTTTCAGCCTAGCAAAGGCATATCAAAGTTCTCATAACTGAAGATGGATAAAACATCATGAAGAATGTACTATTATATATAAAAATGATTCTTTTTTTAGAAAACATAACAGCATTCGTATTAACTTAATCCATAATAATCTAATCTACTTGTAGAGAGGGACACTTAAAGATCTTATGGAAATGAAAAAGAAAGATCTGTAGGATATAAATATGAATGACATGTAGACAAGTGTTTGCTATTACAGGGCTTCTCAACATGATACCATCCCATTCAGACAAGTGATTAAAAACTATAGATTTATTCCAAAAACAGAGCTAGTTTTATTTACTTGTGCAATAATTCATCCCCTATAGGCAACCAAATATTCCTACTATACCAGATTTACCTAACACTGGTTATGCTTCCACATACAATTCTAAAATCTAGCTACAAACACAGCATCAAATCTGATATTTAGAAAACAAGATTAATGATTCATTATTGCTCTTCTAGTAATCTTCCCATTTAAAAGGGATAAAGTAGGTCTATAAGGATAACACTTTCACAGAAGTATTTCTAGAATGAGTATTGCCAAGAAAGATATACAATAATCCAACAAATCCATTTATTTATATTTCTAAAAGTCAACTCTACACTAAAAACAAGAATAACTACCAGAAATATAACTAATTTTCTACTAGCACTTTATTAAAAGATCAGATTTGAAACTAATCCCTACAGACTGCCTTTTCATTTATATCTCAATGATAAAAACAAGTATAATAAGATCTAACAGTACTAGGAAAGATTTCCAAAAATGAAATTTTTATTTCAACTATGTCCTATAGTATACTTTAAATCAGCTTCATGCTAGTAATTAAGTAGTACTTTTGATATTTGGAGTTATCATTTCATTCCCATCCCAAAAAAGTTAAGTTGAAAAGTGCACAAACTCCACAATGCAACTATAGTATCAAACTGACAAAATAAGTTCTGTAATTTGTAAGTCCACAAAGAGTTAAACCCCTGAACAAGAAATAATGAAAGTAACCTATTACTTATTAAAATATTTTAAGGAATTTATATCAGTTCTTTAAAGCAAGAAAGTAATACCATTACATATCCTGCTAACTTAATCATACAGAGGCAATACACTTAATCCAACATTCGGTTCCACGAAGACTTTATTAGCCTACAACCTGCCTTCATCACATAAAGCTACTTCAGATCTCAAGCCGGCCTATAACACAGTCTCATTTCTGATAAAATGATTGAGTTATAAGTAAACTTCACTGAGAACAAAACTGATCTTCAAATCAAGACCCAGAAAAAAATAGAAAGGTTAATATTTTTTAATGCTCTTCACCATCCCCAAGAAATCAACTCATTTACTCATTCTTTGCTCTAACCTTCCTTAAGGATAATCTTAGTAAATTATCAGTCATAGGTAACAAGTTGTTAAAAGAAGTAAAAATGAAAAATACCAATACCCCCTTTAAAGCACTCATATTTTAACTTAGACAAATCCTGAATATAAACTATATGGTCCATATAAACATTCAAAAACAATATCCAATATCTTAACATAAATAAATATACTCATAAATCTAACCTCATATATCTTTAGAAAAACCCAAGTAAAAAATATGAAAGTACCTAAGAAAATGAACATTAAGTCTGATATTTAATTTTATTCCCCATCATTAAATTATTGATACCATTTTAACACAAACGTACAGCTGCAGTATAAGAATACTTAACTGTAAAATGTATAACTGAATATATGAATAAAACTTACTGTCATCCATCTGGAGACTTGGTGGGCAGTAGAATTTTTTATGGGTAATTAAATTTGGTAATCCTCTGAAGAGACTGCGGCATAATTTACATTCAAAAATAGTGTCCACGTCTTTTAATAAAATGTGCTTAAGTTGTTTAGTTCCTAAAGGAAAAAAGAAAATAAAACTTAACACAAAAGGTAACTTTAACGTACATTTTTAAACTGGGCAACCACTGTTGACAATCCAAAGTGCAATTACACTTTGCAAACAAAATACAGGCATTGCCAATTTCCACCATTTGTATTCAGAACTAAGTTATAAACTAAATTCTAAGTAAAATTCTATCATCACCTGGATATTATGACAGCTAAAATTGATATTCTTTTTCTAATTCAGCAGCCAATCAATTCTTAGAATATCCCAACAGTGGTTCCAACACCTGGCTGATCATCACAATGAACTGGGAATAAAGATGTACATGACCCACCTCTACAGATTCTGATTCAATAGATCTGGAAGGGGAAAGAAGAATTAAACATGCCCCTCCCCCCCCCAACCCCTTACTCCTTGCCAAAGTTTCTGGCTGGTTCCTATAGCTCCCTTCTGCATTAAGACGTGAACATGGAGTTCTGTAATATGTTTTCCCCTGATTCCTTAAAAAAAGTCAAAACTGTGTCACAAGATTGCCTGTGACTTTTCTTTAAACTCAGCTCAAATTACTTCAGGTTCTGGGCCAACATGGAATTATGGTCATTGAGCGTCAGAGTAGAGAATCCCTATCCATAATTTGAATTTTGCTTAGGCCTCTTGATACCACTATAAATTTATTCAAAGCCTTTCTCCCTCAAAAACTCACTCCAAGTGCAATTAATTAAATATTGATAGTTTACAGTTTAAACTAATTTAAAGCCTGTCTTCCCCACTAGATTATAAACTCCAAAGCAGCCAAGACCAAACCTGTCTTATTGACAACTACAAAGTATTCAGCTCTAGCAATGCTCAATAAAGATTAGTTGAAGAAATGCCACTGATATAGGGAATCTAAGCATTATGACAGAAGACCAAAAGGCAGGAAAAAAAATAAATGGCATTGAGCATCCAATCTTTAAAATAAAAACATCCACCAGGAATAAAACACAAATAGAAGATCTTTTATCATTATTTCCTACAGGTTTTTGCCACAGGTAAATTGACAAAATTGATCTGCCATGCTTTACTAATTAATTAGCCTTTAATTTCCTCAAATAAAAAAGATGCTAATAATATTGACTTCAAGAGGAAAAAACAAATGTGTCCTGAAAAAAAACTTTAAAACTGGGGCGCCTGGGTGGCTCAGTTGGTTAAGCGACTGCCTTCGGCTCGGGTCATGGTCCTGGAGTCCCGGGATCGAGTCCCGCATCGGGCTCCCTGCTCGGCGAGGAGCCTGCTTCTCTCTCTGACCCTCCCCCCTCTCATGTACTCTCTCTCATTCTCGCTCTCTCAAATAAATAAATAAAATCTTTAAAAAAAAAAAAAAAAAAAAAAAAAAAAAAAAAAAAAAAAAAAAAAAATAAATTTTAAAAAAAAAAAAAAAAAAAAAAAAAAAAAAAAAAAAAAAAAAACTTTAAAACTATCTAGGTACAAAGTGTTCTTCCATCATGCCACAAGTACTTGACACTCTGTTAAGCTCTGGGACTACTAAAGAGTAAACACACTATACTATCCATCTTGTAAAATGAACAAACCAAACCAAACCTATTTTAGAGAATCATGAAAGAAAATATGAACCTAAATCCCAGAAAAATTAAATTACACATCTGGGTTTCTACTGGGAAAAAATAAATATAATGAAATCATCTCCACCATTTCTCAAATCCAAATCAATGGTTTACTGTACTAAACCATATTACCACAAAATCAGAAAACATAAACTTAAAAAGATTCAAAGGACAGCCTAAGTATTATTCTTTATATAAAAGTAAATTCATACACACAAACACACACACACACGCACTTTCTTAGTCCACTTCACGTAACAAAATATACTGGCAACAGACTGCTAACATGTTTAGTTCATAGTTCATCTCCTAAGTGACGGACAAACTATGAGAGGTAGACTGATGACAAAAATATTTTATTTATTTATTTTTTTTTTTAAAGATTTTGTTTATTTGACAGAGAGAGACACAGTGAGAGAGGGAACACAAGCAGGGGGAGAGGGAAAAGCAGGCCTCCCGCCGAGCGGGGAGCCCGATGCGGGGCTCGATCCCAGGACCCTGGGATCATGACCTGAGCTGAAGGCAGGCGCTTAACGACTGAGCCACCCAGGCGCCCCAAAAATATTTTATTTTTTTTAAATAAATAAAAATCTTTATTCAACGTCAAAGACAGCTTTAGAAAAATTCAGTATTACTTTACTCGCCATAACCTCCAACTTTTATAACCAATGGGAAAGGGAATAGATTCTGATAAGGTTTTGATCCATAAAGTGAGTATACAGGGAAAATCAATTTTTAGAAAAAAAAAATGCTTAAATGTGAAATATTTTAGATAACCTCTCTAACATATCTACATATAATTCCCAAGTATAGTTAAGTGTAGCACCAGTAAGAAGAAAACATAGAAAATTTTGCACACTTTAATTCTAAATTGAAATACCTGCCCAGACCCATACTAAAGATTCAATTCTGCCTTTAAAGATAGTCAAAAAAGATTGAAGAGGAATGCAAAAACAAGCTGAACTAGATTTAACTTAAGAACTCAATTGAAGATTTATTTTTTTTTTAAAGATTTTATTTATTTATTTGAGAGAGAGAGAATGAGAGACAAAGAGCATGAGAGGGAGGAGGGTCAGAGGGAGAAGCAGACTCCCTGCCGAGCAGGGAGCCTGATGCGGGACTCGATCCCGGGACTCCAGGATCATGACCTGAGCTGAAGGCAGTCGCTTAACCAACTGAGCCACCCAGGCGCCCTCAATTGAATATTTAAATAGAAAGTATGAGGTTATACATAAAAAACAGTTACTGCTAAAAATGTAAGACTGCATCCCTAAATCAGAGATCTCACTTTGTCCACCAGGTTCTCTCAACCATAAAAATTAATTAATTAAAAATTTAAAAATCTATACAGAGAGATACTCTTTAGTCCTAGTTATAGAACTAGTTATATTCAGCAGAGTGTATATTCGTTTCCAATAGCATCCCCCTAAAAAAATCTCTGGCTCTAACCTTAACTCATCAATCTTATCATTCACGAATGCTTCCCCCCACCGCACCCCACCTACACATACACATACACACATACAAGCACAGTTGTGCTGATGCAGGTACATCAAATTTCTTTCAGAGCCATGGGTTCACCAAATTGTTTCTCTCTCTCTCTCTCACTTTTCAGGCCTTCACCTATGTTTTTTTTTCTCTCTGCCTATAACAATCTCCCACTTCCCTGGTCTGGCTCACTTCTAGTAATCCTTCAAACTCCGGGGCACCTGGGTGGCTCAGTTGGTTAAGCGACTGCGTTTGGCTCAGGTCACGATCCCGGAGTCCCAGGATCGAGTCCCAGGATCAAGTCCCAGGATGGTGAGTCCCAGGATCGAGTCCTGCGTCTGGCTCCCTGCTCAGTGAGAAGTCCGCTTCTCCCTCTGACTCCCCCCTCCCCCTGCCGCCGTGCTCTCTCTCTCTCTCTCAAATAAATAAAATCTTAAAAAAAAAAAAAACTCCAGGTTAGAAGTTGCATCCCCCAGGAAGCCTTCTGATTCCTGTTTTTTGTTACAAATTCTTCACCCCTATTCCCACAGCACCCTATACATCCATACTATATTATCCCACTATCTTGTAATTAATTATTTTTCTGTAATCCCATTAAACTGGAAGCTCTAAAAGGACAGAGAAGATACCTTTAATGCTCACCCACTATATTCCCAGCCCTCAGGACTATGCCTGATTGAGGTTTGCTAAATGCCATACTAGACAGCTTTATGTTTAAGGAAACGTTCTCTATAAATTAGATTTTTTTTTAGTCTATATAAAGTTGCCTGGTAAGTAAAAAAGAGACCTCAAAGATATTCTAATTCAACTTATACAATTTACAAATGAGAAAAATAAGATGTTGCCCATTCCATAAATACGGACAATAGAAGTTTTTCCCTAAGTTAGTTTTAGTTACCATTTAAGGTTTTGTTGTTTTTCCCATGTGATCATAATGGCTTTGGTCATAATGGTCTCATCAGCTACCATTTTGTGACTGCTTTGCTTACTAACAATTAGACACAGCCAATCAACTGTGCCTCTGTCAACAGCTAAAACTTTCATCACCTGAGACAACAGACATAGTCATCTAGACAGCAACATTAAGTTCTTCCACTGCCCTGGATCCTGAAAGAGACCCATGCAATCTTACTACTAATTATTCCTTTTCCTGTATTAGTAACTTTTTCTTGCCCTGGGTTTTAAAACTATCTTAGAAATCACTGTTTACTGATTACATAGATCATTAATCAGTATCTTTCAAAAAAAAAAAAAAAAAACACAGCCCAGTAAGGGTAAGGCTTTTGATGCCTAGAAATTAACTAATTAGTGAATATTTCAGATTCTCATAATAGGTGCTCAGTAAAAATTACCTAAACCTCATCAAGGGTTTAGTCATGTGCTATTCCTTAATATCAAATACTTTGTATGTACTGAGAAAAATGTTTACAAGATTTTTTTTAAAAGGAATCAGTATTCAGTTTTATATTAGGATGGATGGCAATCACTTTACCTGATGTGATATTAATTCTAACTCTTCTGTGCCAAAGATAAGCTTTCATTTTTTCCTTAATATATGGATATGTTGGTCAATGACCATTTTAAGTTGTAGCAATAATGATTTTTAAATGGTATACTGCTTGCTTTATGATGATTCACACATGAGCTCAATCATTTTTAGCATGACTGTTTAAACACAGTATCATCTCAACACTGCAAGCAAATCTGTAATTCCTGTCAAAACTGATTTCCAAGGCCAGTATATGAAGGAAATTTCTAACTGATCATCCCTTAACAAAAGTTCTTAAAGGTTAAAAAATAGGGAAAACTTAAGAAAATTTAAATTGCTTTCTTAAAACCACCTGCAAGAGTTGGTTAAAAAAAAATTACTAAGTTAGGGGCGCCTGGGTGGCTCAGATGGTTAAGTGTCTGCCTTTGGCTCAGGTCATGATCTCAGGGTCCTGGGATTGAGTCCTGCATCGGGCTCCCTTGCTCAGCGGGAGTCTGCTTCTCCCTCTTCCTCTGCCTCTCCCCCTGCTTGTGTGCTCTCTCTCTCTCTCAAATGAATAAATAAAATCCTTTAAAAAAATTACTAGGTTAATTATGGAACACTGCCACATACTACAATAAATTTAGAAGCAGAATAAAATTATTCTAGTGCCTACTTGGTGAATCTTTAAGCTTAGTCTCACAAACATTTATTGAACACCCATTAAATATGAGGTTGCAATGCTATTCACTGGAAACATGGGAGTGAAGGATCTGATCTGTGCCCTTAAGAAGTTCCCAGACTAATATAAATGTCTGCTCTTCTAGGAACATAGCCTCAAATGACATTCTTTGAGAAGAATGTAAGAACAACAAATCAAACAAATCTACATCTGTCTTATTCATCCAAAAAATATCTAGTCTGATTTTAAATTTCCTACTATTGTTGTGTAATAACCAAAAACAAAACCCATATCATATAGCACTCTCTTATCTTATGTATCTCTGATAAATCACATTTCCATCCTAAGTTTTTGTCTGCCGAGTCAGGACTGAGGCATCGCCATCCAGAAACAGCTTACACTAAATGCAGGTAATGTTGTTTTAAACAGTACAAAACCAAAACGAAACAAACAACTCTTCTAAGATGTTAAATGACCAAACCCAAGATGATAATGACAAGAGCAAATACAACACAAAGCTAATTCTCATTTTTCACCACCATTTACTCCTCCCTAAGAGTCAGAAAAGATGCCCTTCCTTGCACATAGCAGTATTTTATAGACAGATAATTATATATTATCTTTTTACAATATATTTCAAGGTTTCAAAAAAACGATGTCAACTTCACATGAAAGACCAGTTTTGAATACCAGACTAAATAATTATCCTTCTCTTTTCTCCCCATTTTTCTGTTTCTAATCTTAGGGCATTCAATAGCTCCTTTGCCTCCACCAGAAGATTAAGAGACTAAGAAAGAATATTAAGCTCAATTAAATCGATTTTAATAAATGTCTCATGGAAGTACACCTTTTTTGTTGTTGTTACTTACAATTCTGTTTCAGTTCAGGGAGAGAAGTCAGGAAGAAAGGAAGCTAAAATAAAAGTGTCAATAAAAAGGAGAGAAATTTGAAGACACCAAGTCACAGATGTGATCCTAGAAGGATTAATAGAGCTAAGGCAGCGCTCTAGCAAAAGGCAGGGCCCAGTCAAGATAGTATCAGAAGCCAGGGATACAGAGCAAATAGCATGTCTCAAAGTCATCCAACCATCAGGGATGTCAAGAGTATAAAATCTGTAGGTTGGAGCAAAATAGGCAGCCTTCTAAAAAAAAATGAGGTATTTATCTATGGACAAATGTCAAACAACAGTGAAATGTACTGTTAATAAAGCAAAAATACCTAACAGTGTGCAGACTGAGCTACCATTCATACTGGGGAAAAAAGTGAGGGATATATGCTTGTATATGTATATAGGGTCTCTGGAAGAAGACACACAAATCATGTAGCAGTGGTTGCCTGAGCAAAGAGACTTATTTTTGTATTTTTATATATCCTTTTATACTTCCTTTTTATTTTTAAACCACAGGCACTTATGACTTAATCCAATAATATTACTTATTCCAACATAGGAATATTACTTAATTCCAAAAAGAAAAATCTATTCAAATTAATTTACAAATGAAGCAGCCAGAAATAAAAAGATTATCAGAGGTCAAGAAAGATTTATCATTTAAAAATAGAAAAACAGTCCAAAGCAAAAACTGAAATGTGAAGCAAAGAGAACAAGTCAAAACTGATCAAGCAGTTAGTACAGCACATGTGGGGCAGGTAGACCTAAAAAAATGAGTTAACTCCTTCCTCAGCCTTTTAGGAACTTCCAGCTTGGGCAGGAATAGACAGCCCAGTGTAGACAGGAGGTGAGTCACTTAGAAATGATACAGTAGCTGAAGACAACTATCTGAGCTTAAAGATTAAGCTAGATATCCTAACACATTACTAATGTCCCACCTGACTTGGCCTCTATAGGTTAACAAGAGCAAAAGCATAGACTTCAAATAGTTCTTTAAATGCAATGTGTGTGACCCAGCTATAATGGAAAGAGTCTAGAAAGGAATGAGTCATTGAAGGTGTGGTTGGGAGTAGAATGGGACCAGGAAGAACTTAGGGGTAAGAATGGATCTTCGTCCCTAAATCATGTGGCCCAAACTTTCATTCTATCCTCCCAAAGTTTCAGTCAGCCAGGGCTTGGATACTTCAGTGCTAAAGAACTACCTTAGCAAACTTTAGATTACACAGATATATAAGAGATTATAATCTTGAGGAAATTAAAATTGCTTAGTTCTGAGACACATTAACAAAGTAAAAGAATTCTTTTTTTAAATCCAAAGTAAGTTCTTTGTCCTGTTAAGCATATTTCTAAATCACTTCTAATTTAAATTATTGGGTACTCAGAGTTAAATTTATAGTATTTTCAGAATTTACCTAAATAAAACATAACTCAGAAGGCAAATTTGAATTTGAAAGGTCAGAAGGGGACATTTAAAAAAGAACATTTTACCCATTTCACAGGTCCTTTTCTTTAGATTGTAAAGAAATAGGAAATACAGAAAACAGACATGAGCACAGTGCAAAAGGAAAACAATTAATATCATTTCTAAATATTCATCTTCCAAAGTTAAACATGGATTTTGAGAACAGGATCTTCTTGAAAAAGTATATTTTACAAGACAAAGCATTTATGATAAACCAATTCTAACTTCTTAATCAAATAACCCTATAATAAAGTGAAGTAGTATAAAATAATCTTATTCATTCCAAATTTTGGATTTTAAAAAAGAAACCTATAGGGGTGCCTGGGTGGTTCAGTCAGTTAAGCTTTGACTCCTGATTTCAGCTCACGTCATGATCTCAAGGTCGTGAGATTGAGCCCCGCATCCGCCTCCACACTGGGTGTGAAGCCTGCTTAAGATTCTCTCCCCCTCCCGCCCCTCTCTCTCCCTCTCTTAAAAAAAAAAAAAAAAAAAAATAACTAAAGCAAAGAACATAACTAAATGTGAAAAGCTACTACCTTCATTTCCATGAGAAAGAACAAAAAGAATTATCTACTAAAAGTAGCTAAAAAAACTCTTACTATGACCAGAAACTAACCATTCTTCCGTTATGCCAGAAATATATTATAAATACTGCCCCTAGTAAGTAAAATTTTAATTGTATTTATCATAGGAAAACCTGACCTATCAGTTACTTCTGTTAATGAAGGGCAACTATCAAAAATAAAAACAACAAAAAACACCCTAAAATAGGTTATACCACCATTCAACATGAGCAAGGCATGGGTATACACTCAATACTTACTGAATTAAATATACATAAAAGCAATGCCATGAGGACTATAGATTAAAAATCCAAGAAATAGATCTCAAAAAGTCAGAAATAAAAACAATTTTTATTTCAGATTAAGGAGCAATCTATTTCTTAGATCCTAAAATAAAGCAAATATATACTATTTCTCTTTACAATGACTTAAAAACAAGCACCTCAAAGCATTTATCAATACAAAACAAGTGGTTACATATAAATACCTTTTCCTTTTAATCTCAGAACTTTTTCATTAAAATAGTAAGCTTTAGAATAATAACAAAAGATATTCTAATCCTTTAAGTTTCCATCAGTTAGGTGTCCCATCAATCATGTGTGTTTGCTTATTTATATCTGACTCAACAGTCTACAATGTCAGAGAAGACAAATCTACAAGGTGGATAAGTGGATCGTAAGAATCACAGCAACCTAAGATCTTACTGAGAAAGGAGTTCCAACAGTTCTCAGTCATATATATGTAGTAAGCAACACCTATTTTAAAGCATTGGACTGCAACTGCACATTATTATACATGCAACTGTTATAATAATCTAATAGAAAGTAAAGCTAAACAAATGTATCCAAAGAGACCAGGGACTGGAGTAAGTATTTTTCCTGTCTTGTGCTCTATCAAAGATGTTGAAACTCCAGGGTTAGGCAGGAGAAGGTGAGTCACATAAACAGAGACGATAAAGTAATTAATCTAGAACAAGTGACATCTCAGACATTCTGAATAAATAATCTACTCTGCCAATGCTTATAAAGACCCAGTATAAGACACTAGTGCCCATTGAGGGTTTACAAAGATATGCCAAAATTAATAATAGATTGTTAAGAAGAGGCACATTACTAATAAAGATACCACATATATTTCTGTAAATCATACTAAATAATTTTATTTCTATATTAATATATAATATATAGTACTGACAAAGAATCTAGATCAAATCAATATTTATTCATCACTTTTTAAAAATATGACAATTAAAAGTATTCTATAAAACCAATGTATACATTTTAATATTTTTTAACAATTAATTCTAAGGATTTCTAGGTAGTTTTTAACTATTATGTGAAGATTGAAAAATACATCCTAAAACATTCATACCTGATCGAAAGCACTCAATTATTTGTTGAATACCAGATTTGGATGTCTGTAGTGGTTGCTGTAACAAAGGAGCATCTCCAGGTTCCAGGATATAAACTACATGGAAGACAAACACCCACCCCAATCCCCACAAAAAAAAGGGTTATTTAAATCATTTACTATTGAAGTAAAACAATGGTTTGCTACAATCATGTTAAATATAATCACACTTGTTCGTATATACTTCACCATCATCTTTGTAAAGCAAAATGAAATAATGGGAACAAAAATAACTAAAATTATTCTCAATTCAAGGCTAAATTAAAGCTACTTAAAGGCTTCAAATGCAAAAATTTACTATTTTGGTATTATTTACTACATATTCGTCATGTTTGCCTTTTTATTCCCCTTGAAGAGGACCCTCTATATTTAATCAAAATTCTAGGGCAATGATGTCCTAGCCACATCTCATAAACCATTCCAGAACCCTCTGGACAATCTAGTACAGCTCTCTGGGCAATTATGAGAGCAAAACTCAAAAACCACTCACTGCCTAAGGAAAGAACTAGTGAAGTGCAGAATGACAGATGTTCAAGAATGTTCACTGCAGCACTCTGCAGCACTGTAAATAAGAAAGAAAAAATTTCAAACAACTTAAAAATCTCTCAGTAGGAACCAGACTAAATAAACTATGAAATATCCCTACAACAGAATCCTTCACGGCTGTTAGAAAGCATGAGCTAGATCTACATGATCTAGATCTACATGTACCAACAACAAAGGATGTCAATAATAGATTGTTGAGCAACAAAAACAGGTTAAAGAATATGATCTCACTTATATTAATATATATTTCAATAGATACAGAAAGAAAGAAATTTAATGTTTATGTGTGTGTATGTACAGACACTAATATAAACACAAAAGTCTGGTGAAATACCAACAAAACAAGGGTTCTGTCAGGGTGGACTTTACGGGGTGATTTTAATTTTCAGCCTCATACTTCGCTAGTGCTTCAGAGCCTGGGCTTTTAGAAGTGTGCATGTTAAAATACACACACACACACTTTTATAATAAGTAAAAATAGTATTTCCACTTTAAAAATAAAAATTTTCATTTTCATATAGAGAGGTTTGCTTTCCAAAATTCTCAGATTCGGGGCGCCTGGGTGGCTCAGTCGTTAAGCATCTGCCTTCAGCTCAGGTCATGATCCCAGGGTCCTGGGATCGAGCCCCACATCAGGCTCCCTGCTCCACGGGAAGTCTGCTTCTCCCTCTCCCACTCCCCCTGTTTGTGTTCCCTCTCTCGCTGTCTCTCTCCCTGTCAAATAAATAAAAATTAAAAAAAAAAAAATTCTCAGATTCACAGTATAATTATATAATAAATTAGATTATGATGATATGAAACAAGGTAACTGAAAAGGAGAAGTTTTTCCATCAGATACCAAATAAAGAAATGGTTTTTGGTAGAGAAAAACCAGTCACTTTAATTCACTTTTTTCAATATGTTATAATGTTCTACTCAACTATTACTATCTTAACCCAGGATCATCCACTCTGTGGGAAAATAAGGAGGATTACAACAATAAATGTGTGCTGCTACTGCTTCAGGACCTGGTCTTGGGCAGCATTTAGCTTTCTGATAAGGAGGCTAAAGCCTGCTCTCCTATGTGTATAGACACAGCCTTAGATTCTCTGTTAAGGCTTCAAGTCTTGTGCTCAGTGTACACAAGTGGGGGGAACTGTCCCAGGACCAAGTCATCTTATTAAGTACAACGTTCCCAATTTTAAGACATACGTTAGGAGAATTTTAAATGAATTAAGAACATGCACACACCCACAACTCATTTTGAGAACATCTGACATTGGCACTACCTGAAGCTATTAAAAATATAAAGACTCCAGACCTGGACTTACTACACTGAATTTTTTTTCTGACATTTACTAGATACAACTAAGGCAAATCAAACTCTCTGATCTCTTTCTCATCTCTAAAATGGGGATAATAAAAGTATCTAAATCATAGGGTTGTATGAGGATTAAACGAGCTAATGCAGGTAAACTGGTTAAACAGAGCCTGGGATATATGTTCAATAAATGTTCTATCACCACCACCACCACCGCCACCACCATCATCATGTACAAATCAATTGCTTTCTGACACCAAAAACTGAAAAACTGTTTCCAAAATCAAAGAGAAGTAGAATTCAATCCTTTAAAGATGCAATAGCAGAAGTTTGTAAATAGACTGATGATACCATTTATTTGGATTAGATGGATCTCTTTTTGCTATTTGTACAAAACAACTGACGACTGTTTATAAAAAAAAAATAAGAGAGGGTAGAAAATGTACAATTGTAAAGAACTAAAAGCAACAAGGTTTGGCTCTATAAGTAGCAAGAATTCTAGAAAGGGAAAATTAAAAAAAAAAAAAAACAGTAATGACTAAGGGAGGGATATGGAGAAAAAATGGAAACTTGTCCTTAGAGTCCCCTTTCCTCATTTAAAAATGCTCCAGAAAACTTTCTTTAATACGCCAGCTTCCATTTCCACATGAGAACATCTGATTTCAAAGCTACAGCAAAACTTTGTTACCTAATCACCTTCAGAACACTGCTACCACTAGACACATCAACAGCCTGAGACACCATTCAAAATAACCCCAGAGTTAGCTTAGTTATCCATGGACACATCCACTTAGCATAGAGATCTGTGTAGTTACCACTGTAAAAAAAAAAAAAAAAATGATTCTTCATTTGAAAACATACTCTCAACCCTAAAAAACTTTATATATTAGTATTTTATAAAAGTTTCCTCTCTGGGCGCCTGGGTGGCTCAGTCGTTGAGCGTCTGCCTTCGGCTCAGGTCATGATCCCAGGGTCCTGGGATCGAGTCCCACATCAGGCTCCCTACTCGGCGGGAAGCCTGCTTCTCGCTCTCCCACTCCCCCTGCTTGTGTTCCTGCTCTCACTCTCTCTCTCTGTCAAATAAATAAATGAAATCTTTAAAAAAAAAAAAAAAAGTTTCCTCTCATATACCCTATCATCCCTCCCAAGATCAGTTTACACGACCATTAGGAAAAAAGCCATCATCGTCCTCCAATCAAAACACCCAAACCCTCAGAAGTTAACATCTGTCTTTACATCCTTCCAAGAACACACGTCCCAGAATCAAATACCTACTTTTGTTAATAGTCTCTCCTACCTTTAAAATAAATTTCTGCTTATGATGTCTGGGATTTACTTACAAATAATAGAGGGTAGGGAAGTAGTAGGAGGGTGGAGAACAGAACTGTGCAGAAAGGAGAATAGAGACGAAAAGAGATTGTCCATGTATTGACGTGTTGAGTTGTGTGATGCTTACAACAGGTTCCTTACACCATTCTCTCTACTTTTGAATGTTTGAAAAGTTCTGTAAGGAACAGTCTTAAAACATAACTAAGAAAGTACTTTACATACACCGACAGACTTCTATCACCACCCTTCACTACAAATTGACCCATCCTATCAAGGCCTCCTCAGGAACACACTGCTCAGGGACCAGCCCCACTATTCATGATTCAAAAGAGGCTAGACCTCTGATGATTGCCCATTAAAAGAATTTCTCAAACAGCATGCCATCTTCTTCCCTCCATCTAAAGACATCCTCTTTTAAAAACTAACCTAACATATTCCTCGCAGTACTGAAAATATCCTCCCACACAGGACTAACCTTCCTCTGAAATAATGACAATTAACTATTGTATAAGTTAACAAACTTCTAGCTTTCCACCAAACTAATCTTCAGAAAGTGTTTAATTCTAGCTAAGAAGCAAAGAAACACAAACTACTTATGACCTGGTAGTCTGAAAAATAAACTGCACTGAAGAAGTTTCTGGTAAAAGAAAGTTTAATTTTTAAAATTAATGCAACTTATATGATTTCTTGTTAATGAGGGAGAAAAAAAGCAAAGAAGTTCCAATACATATTAAAAAGTTCAACTCTGAAAAACATCCTTAAAAAGACATTAAAGTCTCTAGAAAACTTTAATTATCAGAATACACTAAGGTATGGTCACAAATTATTTATTTACTTGTCTATTTCTTCCCACTCAAAAGTTTTATGAGGGAATGACCTCATCAGTTTTGTTCACAACTTACATGCCCATTGCCTTGGACAGTGCCTAGCACCTAATAGGTGCTCAATAATAATTTGCCAAAGAAATAAAGAAATAAATGAACACATTAACTTCTTCCTAAGTAAGTAGTTTTATTTAAAATGATCTCATTAACTAATTCACTTTAAATGACTTGAAATGTTCTCAAATAAAAAACTAGAATAAAAGGTCAGTGGAACACAAGTATAAAAGGCATTCACAGCCTTCTACTTCAAAACTAACTCCATTCAATATTTGATAAAATATAAATGACACACAAAATACACAAAATATGCAGTATGCAGGGGTGCTGAAAATAGGTCATGGGCAGTTGAACAGAAACTGGATCCATCCTGGGACTATATTATTAGCAGAGGTAAGTTATGACTGATTTCCAGTAAACCAGTGGGGAGATAGGGCCATAGTACAAATTTTTTCTCATGTGTATCAAAGTTTTCTGAAAATAGGAGTTCTTCTTCTTTACCACTGCCATTTTTTCTCATTAGTCTAAAAAGTCCTCTACTTGAACTCTACTGTGACAAAACCAAGTACATTAGAGCAGTTAACATACTCCCAACAAAAAAAAAAAAAAACAAACAAAAACATAAAAAGTCCTAATAACTTTTAGGTCAAAAATAATGATAAACACCTGCCTTTAAACTAGAATAGAATAGCCTTTGTTTGGTTTAGTGACATATGTATTCAATGTTTCCAAGTTGTACCTCTAAATGTTTGTGACAAAACTCATCAAGCTTCTGATAACTAGAAAAACTCAAGTTTATATACCACATTTATCAGATTAAAGTTTTCTAATATTCTTCAAGAGACTCGAAAAAGACTTCAAGAGATTCATTCCATAAATCCAACTAAAAACAGTTCTACTGAATAAACTATCCTAAAAATACTTACGTATTCTACCTAAATAACCAGATTTTTTATTTTGCAATACAATATATTCTGTGCAAGAAAATTTTTAAAGGTTGCAGTCAGCAAAACCTGATTGTTCCAACAAGCTGCGTTTAACAAACTTTTTTAGCCCAACTAAACTCATTTTTAGGCTTTAACCACTATTCCCTAATAAATATGCGTAAGAAACTTAATTTTTAAAAGTTTAAATGAATCCACTTTCACGAAGACATACTAGCATTCAGCTACCTATTTTCTCCCCTGTCTTCAGTTTTAAGCATTCAAAGGACACGGGGGTATACTACTAACTAACTGCAGGCTGCCTCGAAAGAAGGAAAAGGGACTGAGTGATTGATCTTGTGGAAAAGACTGAAGGTGACACTTGCAGTACTTTTTTTAAGGGATCAAGCAGGGGAGACCTCTTGTTTGTACAAGCTTTTAGCTTCATAACTAGTTTTATGCTGGGGAAAATTACAGGCTGCTTACTTAGAAATGACTTCTTGGGCAGGAGGAAAAGAAAACTGGAAGGAAAACACAAGGCAGAGTGGCTCTGACGGAGGGCAAAGTAAACTGGAGGAGAAAGAAGTATACCTGGTTCACAGCATCCGTGATGATGGTGGTCAGTCTGACAGTATTTGTCCCTTAAAGGCATTTTCAGTGGGCGAAACCGACTTTCCTTTCACTGTAAGAAGCTCTTCATTGCGGCTTGGCTGTTGAAAGAAGCACAAATCCGTCACTCACCCTGAACTTCCTGGGGGGGCTCTGGCTATATTTTCCAGATACGTTCCCTCCACCCGCCCTCCGTTTTCCCTCCACGGACCCGTACCTTCCTCTATAACCTAAAAAAGAAAAACGCACGAAGGCTTCTGCAGCCCAAACTCCCGCACAGGTTCATCGCCCTACCCGGAAACGCAGCCTGGGGCGCGCAGCGCAAGGCG
>NC_058414.1:81733605-81766105 GCF_002201575.2 Neomonachus schauinslandi
CGGCGGGCACGGCCGGCGCCGGGGCCCGCGGAGCGGCGGGCGCGGCGACAGGGGCGGTCGAGGTGCGGCTCCCGCCGGCGGCCGGCCCACGCCGCGCCCTCCCGCCACGCACGTGCGTTGGGGTCTCCGCGGCGGAGCCCCCGTACCCATAACCAAGTGCGCCCAACTTACTTAACTCCTAGGGCGGGCAGGCGGAAGGAAGGCAGGCAGGCCGGGCAGCCGCAGGGACAGCCTGGCGTGCGAGGCGGTTTCGGGCCCCACCTGGCGCAGGCTCGGCACACCACGCGAAGGGAACCGGGGCTCGGGCCCGACGCGCTCCCAAAGAGTCCCCGCCGCCGCTGACGCGGAAGCGCCACAGCTCACCACGTCCCTCCGCGGCCCGAGGCGACGGCGACGGCGGCGGCGGCTCACGGCGTCCCTCCGCGCTGTGGAGCTGGGCGGGCGGGCGGCGCGCGGGCGCAGGCAGTTGACAGGAGGAACCGCCCCGCAGAAGCCGCCGCCGCCACCGAAGGAGCCGGAACCGGAGCGGGCAGGACCTGGGCGCCCCTCGCCGGGGCAACGGCTGCCCGCCGGAGCCCGGCTCCCCCCCAAGCGCCGCTCCACCTGCAACGGTCCCTCAGGCTTTTGGAGAGGGGCGGGGAAGAATGGGGGTTCCCCCCCACCTTGGGCCTTTTTTGGTAGTAGTTGTTGTTTCAGGAAACTTTATTAAGTCAGTCTCTCTCTTTCTCTGTCTCCCCCTCCCCGAAGAGCCTGAGCTACCGCCGCGGAGCGGGTAGGAAGGGGGAAGCAGAGACTCTCCCGCAGCGACAGGGAGCGACTGACTGACCCCGGACGGAGATGGGGCGAGGGCAGGAAGTGACAAGCTCTCGGAGTGGGTGGGGGGAGTGTGGCCGGCACGCCCGGGAGCGCCGCGCGCATGCGCCCGGCTGGGCGCCCGGGCCTGTGGCGAGGCGACGCGCTACGGCCCGGCAAAGGGAGGGAACCTGGGCCGGTGGCGCTGGGTCCGCGACCGGGGGCTCGGGCCGGCTACTCGTCCGCGCGTGCTCTCGCGGGCGGACGGACAGCCGGAGCCCTGGGCTGTTTGTGCCCGAGAGGCGGGCTGATGGGCAAGCAAACTGTTGCTTTTCTCCTTCCATTGGAACCGAAACGGGGAGGGTTGGAAAAGCACGGGAATGAACTGTAGGAGGCGGCTCGACAAATGGGTGAGCCGTAAGGAGTGGTGATTCCGAAAAGGTTGTCAGCACACTAATGGTAGAAGTCTTTTCTTTCTTTTTTTTTTTTTTAACCTAAGAATTTTCGAAGTGTGCCTCTCAGCACTTTGGGGTTTTCATCAGGTCCTTGGGAGGAAACTATCTAGTGGTGGACGATCGCGATTGATTGCCGCGGCGCTCCTCTTCTGGAACCTGAAGGCGAAGAAGGTGGGTCACGTGCGCAGGACGCGCTTTCCCTCCTCTTCGGTGCCCGCGTCCGGCTTGGAAAATCCCCGAAGATCGCGGTCGTCTGTCAAATTCCGAAAACCCGTGTGGTCGCCTCTTGGGGCAGGAGAGCCTCCTCCTCAACTCCCAGAACGGAGTTCTTGTTCTACAAGCAAATACGTGTCCACTGTCGGTCAGGAAATATTAAGGGAGAAAAAGCTTTGTTTTATCTTCTCGCGCCCACAGATCCACTGAAAATCTCCGCAGTTGTGTAGCTTGAATTGTCCGTTTGCGGGGTCCTGAAAGAGCGGTTTAATAGTCGGTAGGTTCTGTGTGTATTTTGGAAGAGCAAACGAGTGACTGAAATCTGTTTTAAAAATTAATAGGAAAATTTGTGGTAGGTCCAGTAATTAATTGATAAACTCGTTATTGTGAAAATACTGAACGGAGCATTTGCATAGGTCTTGGGGGATTGTAGCAGCTTGATTATAGGGGTGACAGGAAAAGGAAGAAGAGTGGTCCAAGTGATCCACTTTTTTAAGGGAATTCCAGCTACCGTACATTCTACACGCCAGTCACATATACGTAGTATGTTTGATCATTTTTTTCTGTCCCATTTTCAAGAGGCGTCATACAACATCAAACTAAAATGTAATGCCACAACCTACATGTAAGGTAAGAGAAATTATGATATGTCCACATGATGGTGTTTGTTAGGCAGCCAATAAAAATCATTTTGTGTAACATTGTGTGCAGTATGCTTAAGCATATCGAAAAAAATTTAATGTGACCCCTTAACAGTGGAGTTACAGGTAATTTTTATTTAACATTGGAGCTCTTTGGTAAAATTTGAGGTGAAATATTTTCTTCATTTCCAGAGGAGCTTTTCCTACTTTTATAAGCACATTTATTTAGCACAGGTTAAAAAATGAATATACAATTTTAAGTTTCCATAAACCTGAAAAGGCATTGCTTCAAATATGTGAGTTATAAATGTTTGCTGGCCACATATGAGTAAAAAATGGTTAGCTTCTGGAGTAAATGCAGCACTCTTTATACTTTAGAGTGGTTGGTACTAGAAGGTCCCCAAAATTGCTTGCTAATAGAATGGATTTTAAACAGCTTTTGAGAAATTATAAGTATAGATAAGATTGGAACATCTGTGTGGGTAAAACAGATATTGGAATACTGAATCAGAATTTTAAAGATGAAAAGAAACCATGGAAATTATCTAGTAAACCTTACTTTATAAATGGGAAAACTGAAATCCAGAGAGGTTAACTGACTTGCTAAAGGTCACAAAGTAACAGAACTGGGTCTAATACTTAGGTCAATCCCTTCTATAACAATACTAGTATCTGACATGTATTGAGTAATATGTTTTAAGCTCAAGAATAACTCATTTAGGGGCACCTGGGTGGCTCAGTCGGTTAATCATCTGCCTTCGGCTCAGGTCATGATCCCAGGGCCCTGGGATCGAGCCCCGCATTGGGCTCCCTGCTCAGCAGGGAGTCTGCTTGTCCCTCTGCTCTTCACCCGGCTTGTGTTCTCTCTCTCTCTCTCACTTTCACTCTCTCTGTCTCCCAAATAAAATCTTTTTTTTTTTTAAGATTTTTTATTTATTTATCTGAGAGAGAGAATGGGAGACAGATAGCATGAGAGGGAGGAGGGTCAGAGGGAGAAGCAGACTCCCCGCCGAGCAGGGAGCCCGATGCGGGACTCGATCCCGGGACTCCAGGATCATGACCTGAGCCGAAGGCAGTCGCTTAACCAACTGAGCCACCCAGGCGCCCCCCAAATAAAATCTTTAAAAAAAAATTTTTTTAAATAACTCGTTTAATCCTATCAACAATTCAATCCATTCTACAGGTAGGGAAACTGAGGCAGAAATAGGTTAGATAACTCTTCAAGGTTACCTGATACACACAGCTGATAGGCAACTGAGCCAGCATTTGAACCCAAGCAGTATGGCTCTGAGACTCATGACCTCAGCCATTATGCTATACTGCCTATACCATGTCGCCTACACTATACCATAACCATTTGGATCACACTGTATGTGAAAAATGAGCCAGCAGATCCTGTCATTTGTGAAAGGTATTAAAATGCTATGTCCAAGTTTATGGAGTTGCTAAATCACAAGAATTTAATTGAAATTCCACAGGGCTCTAGAGCTTAGACTTTGGACATCATCTAGAATTATCATCCTACCTCTAAAAACACTGCACAAATCATCCCACTGCACAAATCATCCCAGAAAAATTATGTCTTCATTGTTCACTGCAGCAACCTAGGTGACACATTATTACGCTTTAAGGAACTTTGTGATCCTTAAAGTCTGGACATATGTCCTTATGATTAACCTAAGACCATTTTATGGTTTAAAATTATTCTCTCATCTTCAAGGCAGGAAAATTCTACACACACATACACATTTATTATTACTGCATAAGAAACCACCCTAGAAATAGTGCTTTAAAACCATTTTATATACTCTCAATTCTATAGATCAGTGATTCAGACTGGCCTTGTCTGGGATCATGCAGGTAATCATTTGGCATCTTAACTGAGCACACTCATGACTGGTTGTTGGTGTTGACTATGGGCTGGACCTATCTCCTAGCCTTTCTTCCTGGGCTTCATATGTAGGCAGCATGCCAGGCAGGTAGAAACAGGAAGCCGTAAGACCTCTTGAAGCAGAAGTTACACGACATCACTTCTATCACATTCTGTTAGTCAAAGTAGGTCAAAAGGCCAGCATAGATTCAGGAATTGGGAAAACAGATTCCCCTTATGGATGGGAAGAACAGCAAAGTCCCATTTCAAAGGGACATGCATAATAGGAATGGGAAGGATTATTGTGATGGTCTTTGCATATACTCTTTCACAATAGATAATTATTTCAAGAATGGTACTAGCTAATTAAAGCTGTTGAATTTTTTTAATGCTATATGATTCATATGATTCCTTTAAGAACAGCAAAACAAGAAGATACTAATCAAACCTATTCTTTAAATAATTGGGCCAATTTGGTGGCCTTGTGTAGATAAACTGATGATTACTTAACTTTTCCAAGTAGACTTGCTTTTTGAAAGGTTTTCCCATCTGTTTTTAAACACATCCCACTAAAACACAGCATAAAAACCTAACACCAAATAGAAGTAATTATGGTTTCTATAGAACCTTTACTGTGGTCCAGATTTTTGCTAGCTTTGATAATGAGGTGGCATTTTATAACACAAATAATTAAATTCATAATTAGGTACAAATCAAATTATGGGCCAAAGTAGAGGCTGAGAGTTTAGAAAGAGTCATGGAAAAATTGATTTACAGGGACAAATATTAAACTGTTGCTCTTTTATCAACTATATAGAATTACAAGCAACATAATATGAAAAAGGAAGATAATGCTTTCCCTAAGGTGTTTATTTTAAGGAGAGTAAGGAGTAGGTTGTACCTGTGTTGCTATCCTGGAGATAAGTTGCCTACCAGGAAACCCTGACATGAACTTATATCTTTCATTCCTGGTGCTAAGGCACACTTAGGTCTTGCTGGCCAGGTGACACAATGCATGCACCATGCTGTCGTATGGGCACCAAACCATCCTTGACAAGTCTTCCATTCAAATGCATTTCAGATAGCATTTAAGTGAATTTCATTTCTTAAAAATGTTTTTTGGTTATAAAGGAGTTTGTTCATAAGTCTGTATTATAATCTAATAATACCTAATGATAATTTTGTCACTTTTTTTTATTCTTATGTTAATCCCCATACATTACATCATTAGTTTTAGATGAAGTGTTCCATGATTCATTGTTTGTGCATAACACCCAGTGCTCCATGAAGAACGTGCCCTCCTCAATACCCACCACCAGGCTAACCCATCCTCCCACCCCCCTCCCCTCTAGAACCCTGTTTGTTTTTCAGAGTCCATCGTCTCTCATGGTTCATCTATCCCTCCGATTTACCCTACTTCATTCTTCCCCTCCCGCTACCTTCTTCTTCTTCTTTTTTTTTTTCTTAACATATATTGCATTATTTGTTTCAGAGGTACAGATCTGAATTTTGTCACTTTTGAACTCAATGTGCTAAGAGCTTTTCTAGTTTTTCACTGAAACCTTACAAAGATCCTGGGTTAGATATTATCCCATTTTATGTAAAGAGAAACAGATAATTAGTGTCCGAGCCAAGATTTAAATATAGGTCTGAGTCCAGGTCCTATGCCTCACGTTACATATATTCTAATGATTACTAAAACTTTATCTCCAGGTCAGACCTGTCCCTGGAGCCTCTAAACTCTTAACTACCCATGAGACAGACCATCTGAATTTCCCCAGGCATCTCAAAGTTAGCAGGACCAAAACTGAACTTCTTACCAAAATGTTCTTTCTCTTTCAGATTTTAACCAACAGTGTTCCTATCCATTTAGGCTCTCAAGACAGAAGCCTTGGAGTCAAAGGAAGAGCATTGGCACAGATGCAAAGTAACGGAGGTTACTTGTATACAGGTTTCTCATCTCACTTATCCCCAACATCTAACCTACCACCATAAACAATTTGTTATACCTCAGAAAGCTCGAGAAAATAGTTTCCTCTCTCCATAGGCACCATCAATCTTCTAGTCTAAAACCCTATCTCTGAACCATTGCCATAACCACCTCCATGGTCTCCCTACCACCCATCTCTCCCTCCCTCAATTACTCCACACTATCAACAGAATGATAGTCCAAACCGATCCAATATTACTCCCCAACTGAAAATCTCTGTTGACTGCCAATTTTTTACATGAAGAAATAAAATCTTAACAAGAACCATATAATCAGCGTACATTTTGAGGTCAGAAAAATCTGGATGTTAGTCCTATCTCCATCAATCATGGGTTTTGTGTCTCTAGGCAAGTAAGAACCTCTTCTGAGCCTCAGTTTTCTTGGCTTTATGCTATTTCCAGCATAGTGAGAAATCGGTTAATGAATAAAGTACCCAGCAGGATCTGGAACACAGTACAGATATATAATAATAAATACTCATTACATCTGGCCCACCCACAACTTCACAACTTTATGCTCTAAGGATTTCTCACCCTTTTCAGAAATTAACAAAGCAAAAGGTCACAACTGAGTGGGGAAGGAGTGTGGGACACAAGGGAATTTTAGAGAGAGATGATAGAGGTGTCAGTTATGAGGGTGTATCCCTTTGTTAAAGCAACTATTAAAATAGAATAGTGGTTACCTTTCCGGGAAGGAGAAGGTTGGCAAGTGGAACTGAATGAAGCAGTACCAATTTGGGAATTACTGGCCATTTTATAGATTTTGACCTCAGTGATCATTACATGTGTATTTGCTTTATAATAATTCAGTAAGCTGATAGATATGTTTTATGCACTTTTATGAATGTGTATAAAATTTCACAATAAAAATGTTTTTTAAAGTAGCTGACCTAGGTTTCAATGCCTCTGAACTACATCTTAGAAACAGAAATTAGAAATGATTATTGAACTTTTCAAGGCTTTATGCCGTTGCACATGCTACTCTTCATGCCTGGAAATACCTTTCCCCTTCATCTAGAAAACTCATATTCACCCTTCAAGACCCACTTCAGATGTCAGTCCTTCTATGAAATCAGTTCCTACGGACAAATAATTGCTCCAACTTCTTTCTCCTGTAGTACACCATTCTGATCAAATGTCTGACTCTCCCATCAATCAGAATTCATCAAGAACAAAGACCCTAACTTATTGCTCTGTGTTTTGCCATCATCTAGCACACTACTGTCATATAACAGGGCAACCATTAAAAGTTACTGGGTGGGCCTGAGGGCCTGAATTAGCAGTAAACATAATAAGAAAAATTTAGTGGGGAAGACCACTTTTACGAGTTTGGTTTACTTAGGCTCCTGGCCTAATGGGACACTCATTTCCAATGTAGAGACAAATCATACAAGGACAATTAAAGGAACCACTAGCATATAGAGTCAGCAATGCTATAGAAAATATACCACAGCCAGATACTTGAAACTACTAACCATCCATCATATAAAACCATTTATGACTTTGTTTTTGTTTTTTTGAGGAGTGGTTTTTTGTTTGGATTTCTTTTTACTTTTAATTTTGAAATAATCTCAAATTTAAACCCAAATTGCAAGTAATTCCCATATCCCCTTGACCCAGATTCACCAATTTTTATTATTTTGTCATATTTGTTTTCTCTCTCTCCATTTGATTTTTGAACCACTTTAGAATAGGTTGCATACATCATGGCCCTTCATCCCTTATTACTTCAGTGTGTATTTTCTAGAAGCAAGGATATTATCTTACATAACCACAGTACAGTTATCAAATTTAGGAAATTTGACTTGATAAATTTGATTTGATTTGATTTGATTAAACATGATTTGGGGCGCCTGGCTGGCCCAGTAGGTACAGCGTGCAACTCTTGATCCTGGGGTCCTGAGTTAGAGCCCTACTTTGGGCATAGAGCCTACTTAAAAAACAAAACAAGCAAACAACAAAAAAAAACCCCATGATTTGATACCATACAGTTGACCCTCAAAACAACACAGGTTTAAACTACACAGGTCACTTACACATGAATTTTTTCAATAACTACAATACAGTGCTGTAAATACATTCTCCTGTCCCTTTCTTAACATTTCTTTTTTCTAGCTTACTTTATTGTGAAAATACAGTATATGATCCATATGACATACAAAATGTGTGTTAATTGACAGTTTATGTTATTGGCAAGGCTTCTGGTCAACTATTAGTAAAGTTTTGGGGGATTTTTAACTGGGGTAGGGCTGGCATCAGCACCCCTAACTCCTGCATTGCTCAAGGGCCACCTGTACTTTTATTTCTTCTATATTATTACTATATATAATATACATATTATATTAATTATAACTGTGTCAGTTTCCTGATAGTGCCCTGTATGGATGTGTTTTATTTGCCCCAATACAAAACCCAGTCCAGAACCACATACTGCATTTAGTTATAACACTTTACTTCCCTTCAACCTGGGACAGTTCTTCAGTCTTTCTTTGTCCTTTATGACAATGACGTTTTGACAAACACAGGCCAGTTTTTAATAGAAAGAGTCACCTGGGGTTTGTCTGATGTTTCTTCATGATGAGATTGAGGTCTTAGATTTTTCTGAATGGAATACAGCATAAGGAATGTGGTGTCTTTCTCAGAGTATCAAAACCAGAGGCATGTGATGTCTGTTTGATATTAATCTTCCTCACTGGCTTAAGTGGCTGTTCAGTTTCTCCACTGTGCAGTTCTATTTTTGCTATGAATAGGTAATTTGTAAGGAGATAACAATGATTTTATTATAGAGACTCCTTTTAACTGGTGATCTTGATAATTCTGTTTAGGTTTTAGAAATTATCAAAGCAAAAGTAAAAGCATAAAAGTTAATTGAACTGCATCTTTATTTCTAATCTGATCATTAGAAACTAATGATCAATTATGTAACTGGAAACTGTTCTCTGGTTTAGTCTTACATGATATGAAGTTGAAAAAAATTTTATAATTATTGGAAAATCCATTCAACCAACATTTACTAAGTACCTATTATATTCCAAACATCCTGCCAAACTGAGAACATACAGTAAGACAAGTTTTCTTCCCTTTAGTCAACAAAAATTTACTTAGTGCCTTATATACCAGGTCCTAGGAAGACATCCATGGATAATTTAGGAAGTTCTTATCCTCTTGGAGTTTCTAGTCTAATTATTGAGGTGTTCCCAATCTAATAATGATGACATGTAAAAAAAAAAGTATATTATTTCATAATAATCACATAAGACAGGCACAGTAGAGATGAGTGAAACCATGGAATTATAAGGTCCCATACACAACAGCAGCAGGGGGACAGGGAAAGGGAGCATTTGCTGCAAAGCGTTTTTCAACTCACTTGAATTAGAGAAGAGAACATTATAGAGGATGAATAAATAAGGTGTTGGTTTTTTCCAAGTAAATATTATAATGTTTCCAAGACCTATTCCTTAAGGATAGCTGGCTAATAGATTATCTATTGTTATGTATTAACAGGGTAATGCATTCTAAATTCTAAATTGTAAATGTTTTGTGATTCTATTTAGACAGGTAGTCATTGAAGAGTTTTGTATTTGGTATTATATCATTAAAAAAGCATTCTAGGGGTGCCTGGGTGGCTCAGTCAGTTAAGAGTCCAACTCTTGATTTTGGCTCAGGTCATGATCTCAGGGTCTGAGATTGAGCCGGGCATCGGGCTCAGCGCTGCGCTTGGAGCCTGCGTAAGATTCTCTCTCTCCTTCTCCCTCTCCCCCTCCCTGCTCATTCTCTCTCTCTCTCTAAAATAATAAACAAAATAAAATAAAATGCATTCTGAGTTTTTCATTCTCTCAACTGCTCCTCCTTATGGCCAAAGGAGTTTATTTTCAAGACTGATTTAATAAGGCTGTGGAACAGAATGAAGTTAACTCGTTTATGTAACTCTAACTTCCTTAGCGTATTGATCTGAACTACCAAATCCAAAATCTTCTCTAATGATAAAGTATCAGAAAAAAATGTACACTTTTGGCTTATGGAAACTGAGTCAAAAGCTAAAAATCCATACATATGCCTCAGGTCTTAATTCCAACTGAACACATAGACTGCTATGTATCAAACCATAACCTCCAACAAAATATTATTTTAATGAAACATTTAAAGTAAGTGACTGGTTTCTGAACTTATATTTGTCCAAGATTTTAAATAATTTCTAAAATAATTTCTACAAAATGATCACTTTTTTATCTTAAATCAACAGTTATTTTCCCATTCAAACTTTCTTAATTTTTTTCAAATGAGAGTTGTCTATCGTGAATATAAGAGATCTCTAAAATTACAGCATATGGAAGGAGATGGTATTTTATATAGTCAGGAAGCTTGCTGGGTGTTTCTTCTACTCTCAAGTCATCAGAGAGCGACAACAGACTGTTTATAAAGCAATTTCAGTGTTGTCATTGTCATATATAGAGTAAGAAAAAGTTAGATTGGTAAGAATTTTGAAAAAGAGCATCAGGAAGTTACTCCCTCCATTCAGGCAGAGTAGCTTTTATTTAGGATAAAAGCACCATAGGATCCAGAGTGTCAAGATTCTTGGTAAGACCTGTGTTGCTAGGCAGTCCTAAATCATCCAGTGTCACCTACGTGCTGGAGTTAATCACTGTTTTCAATACCATAGAATGACACTTTCTTCTTGGAACTTTTTGGGGGAATATCTAAATCTGTCACTCTCTTCTCATATAAATGCTTTTGGAAAAAAAAAGTGAGTCCGTTCAGTGTCTTTCTAAACATCTTATTTCTAGAAGAGACAGTATGCCAACTCAGTGAGGAATGACAGTTTCATTTATGGGAATAAACTTGCTTTACATTTCTCAGAAATTTTATTTTAAAAAGGAACAATTGCTATAGAATATTCAAAAATTCCCCCATTAATGTTAGTTCTCTTTTCTTAATCACTTGTGAAACTGAGAACAGTTATACAGTAAGGTGAGCAAAGATCTCATTGCAATCCCTCCTTTTCTAAATTGTGGTCTTTCTGGTCATAAGAAGGTCATTTTAAACCTGGAACCCAGCCAGATGAATGAAGATGCAAAATAATGCACACGTCAACTAGATTAATAAAATGAATGTCCAAAGACTGTTCAACTTAAGTGCTGCTTTTTATTTGGAAAACATTGAGATATTTGTATCTCATCTAACTGTCCCTTGGAATTTCACTTAAAGATAACAAAGACCTCATGTTTTCTGGGAATTAAAAAAGAGTCTACAGAAGATATTTTGTAGTCTACTTGTTCATCCGTACATCATCCTTGTATTAAAAAGAGGGGAAAGAATTCCAAGAAAAAATATAAAGAGGTGGTGAGGAGAAAGGAAAGGGTAATTGGCATTAATAGGTCAACTGTTGGTTTGTGTCTGTTTATGAAAGAAACCAGTGAGTAAAATACATATTCTAACTTTGAATTAGGAGGGGCAAGAAAATATAACTCTTGATTTCTTACTGCATGATTCACAAGAGAAAAGTGTGTTCAAATTTACCATATTTTGAACTACATGAGTTTAAAGGCATGAAGATTTGGCTCAATTACCAATCATTTTTGCACAATGTCAGGGTTGGAAAAAACTTCAAAGTCATCTTTCAAACTCCAACCTTCCATCTAAAGCTTGCATCTCCTTTACAATATTCCTGCCAAGGGCCGAGCTAAAGTTTGAACGTTTCTAAGTATTAGGGAATTTACCACCTCCTAAGACAATCCATTCCACTTTATTCTATTGTGTTCAAATTGGCCTTCCTGAGCTTCTCACACCCAGCAAGTATGAGTATATAGAACATATATAATTCCATATAATTCCTCTTCCATCCAACACCTCCATATGTATTTGAAGTCTTTGCTGAGTAGGCGAAATTTCATTAGTTTATCCTCTAAAAATATCAATTATCGAATTAGTGTATTTTGATTCATTCATGTAACAGGTATTTAGTGAGCACCTGCGTTATTCCAGTAACTGTACCAAGGATTGGGAGATGTAATGATGAGCAAAAACAAAAACCAAAACCATGATCTGCACCTTCATGGAATTTACAGCTGTCTGATTGCTGTCCCCCCACAGGTTATATGAAATCTATTGTTTTCATGCATGTGCTTTCATTAATTTACTTTCTGATTAAAAATGCCAAAACAACTTTAAAAAGAAAAAGCTTTCCTTCTATTAAACATTCAGCAGAAAAATCATGATTATCAACAGAAACACTCAATTTACATAATTTGAGAAACCATACCTCTGCCAAAAATACACTACTGCTTATACTTATGAGTTAGTACAAATATACATAAGAATGTCTTTTGCTATGATTTATTTATATAGACAAATTAATTTGCATAAGATATGATTCATTAAGAGAATACAATTACTTGCATAATCAAAAGTCATTTATGAAAATCAATTAGCTGACTTTTTGCAGTTTTCAGATAGGGCAGAAATCTTTGTGGATAGCAGGCCTAGTTCTTCATACTCCAATAGTTTGATTTGCTACAGAATTAAATTTGCAGATGAGCTCGATGTTGGTAGTAGGATTAGGTTAAGAGCAAGAAAAAAACATTCAAGGGGCGCCTGGGTGGCTCAGTCAGTTAAGCCTCTGCCTTTGGCTCAGGTCATGATCCTGGGGTCCTGGGGTCCGGGCATCAGCCCCGCATAGGGCCTGGCATCAGGCCCCATGGGCCTGCTTCTCTCTCTGACCCTCACCCTGCTCAGGCTCTCTCTCTAACTCATTCTCTCTCTCTCAAATGAATACAATCTTAAAGAGGAAAACAAAAAACATTCAAGACTTAGTTATGTGATTTGGGTGACTGACATTACCAAGAATAATATTTTGAGAATTCTGAAGGAAAGAAAATTCTATGAAGCCTTCCATTGGTACCATATACACAGCCATGTTATGAGAAGATAAATCCCTGTATCTTTGAGGCCTACTCAGGATCTTTTGTAGTAAATGGACTCCTACCTTTGTAATTGTAGTTGATTAAGCCAGTCATGATTTCATTAGTCACAGGCAACCATATATAGTCTGGCACATAGTAGGCACTCGATGGGCATTTTTGACTGAATGAACACATGAGCAGAAGTGGAAGTAAACTCAGAAGTGGCATAAAAGGGACTAGAGAGAAAGGGAGTTATTAACTCATTCAGTAAATATTTATCGATCTCTATAGATCAGGCACTGTGTGTCAGATACTGCTCCAGGGTATACGGGGAGGGAAGCAAAACCAGACACGATTTACTAGCCCTCAAGGAGTTTACCGTCTGATTGAAGAGAGAGATATTAACCCAAAAAGCACTCATTACGATGTAAATATAATGTGCACAGTATAAGTGTATAATAAGACATACGGTGCCATGAGAGATATAATAGTGAGGTTTGACCTTGTCAGGGAGGTCAGGGAAGGCTTGCCAAAGGAATTGACAAAGAATTATCCGGATGAAGTAAGGAGAAAGACGGTCTGGCAAGTATAAAGTTCTTATGGAAAAATGACGGCTGGTGTGATTTTGTACAGGGGACGTGGTATGAGATGAGGTTGGAAAGACGTTCGCAGGCCATATGTAGGGGTCCTTTATCTTAAGAGCAAAGCAAAAGCATCAGCATGGGTAGCAAGGTTAGAGAGCTAATCGTTACACTCAAACCTACACATAAAATGTGGTGTCATTATGTTGTGGTGTATGTACATGTACATATACACATATATTTTGAAATTGAGATATCATTGACGTTCTATAGTTGATATAATAAAACTCAACCTTTTAAAATGAACAATCCTGGGGCGCCTGGGTGGCTCAGATGGTTGGGCGTCTGCCTTCGGCTCAGGTCAGGATCCCAGCGTCCTGGGATCGAGTCCTGCATCGGGCTCCCTGCTCCTTGGGAGCCTGCTTCTCCCTCTGCCTCTCTCTCTCTCTCTCTCTGTCTCTCATGAATAAATAAATAAAATCTTTAAAAAAAAATTAAATTAAAAAATTAAAAAATTAAAAATAAAATGAACAAGCCAGTGGCTTTCAATATACTTGTAGAGATGTGCAAGCATCACCACTATCTAATTTCAGAACATTCCACTGCCCAAAAAGAAATCTTGTACCCATTAGTAACTCTCTAATTCCCTCTCCCCACCGCCTAGGGCAACCACTAATCTACTTTCTGTCTCTATGGATATGCCCATTCTGGGCATTCATATAAATGGAACCACAGAATATGTGGCCTTTTATGCCTGACTTCTTTCACCTGGCAAAATGTTTTCAAGCTTTATTCATGTAGTATGTATCAGTACTTCATTTCTTTTGGTTGCTAAATAATAATCTATTGTATGGATATGCCACATTTTATTTATCTGTTCATCAGTAGATGGACATTTGGGTTGTTTCCATTTTTGGCTATCATGATTAATGTTGCCATGAACATTTGTGTGCAAGTTCTTGTGTGGGCGTATTATTTTCCTATCTCTTGGGCATATACCATGGGGTGGAATTGCTGGGTCATATGGTACATACTACATGAATAATGTTGCCATGAACATTTGTGTGCAAGTTCTTGTGTGGGCGTATTATTTTCCTATCTCTTGGGCATATACCATGGGGTGGAATTGCTGGGTCATATGGATATCCTGTTAACATCTGTGGTAGATGAACGTCTGACGCGTTCTTCCCTCTGCCTCGCCGGAGCCCAGGAGTGTCCCTCGGCCCCTGCCCAGCCTCTCCTGGGATCAGGCTGTATGTTTGCCACATGTGTCATCCAGCTCCTGGCAGACTGTCCATAACAGGCCTGCCAGCTCTAAACTCAGCATCCAGGCCACATGGGAACTGAGGGAGAATCAGGAATGCAAACAAAACCTCTCTGACTGAACACACCGCAGCACCATTTTAACTATGGTAGGCATTCCCCCACGTGGGTACAGGACTGCCCTGCACGGCAGTTTCCTCCCAGGATCCCAAACAATGTGGGGAGGAATAATCTATCCACTCCTGTTGTTCCTCCAAGCTTCCCAAGCACACTTGCCCCAAATGAGTGAGGCCAGGGGAAGGCCAGCGTGTCCCATCTCCTCTCCAGAGTTTCAGGAACTCAGAATAAAGGGATGAGAATTTGTCCAAACATCTTCAGACCCTTGTTTCTGCTTCACCCTTCTAGTCCACCAACATGGGTGGACTTTATTTCTACTTCTTCCTCAGTTCAATGATTCTCTCTAGGGGATGTTTGGAACTCTCCGGAGGTATTATTGGTCGTCACGATGATTGGCAGCTGCGACTATCGTTGAACAGGACAGAAGATACCCGATGTCTCACAGTGCTTAGGACCGCCCTGGGCAACATTTTGCCTGACTTTTTTTTTTTTTTAAGATTTTATTTATTCATTTGAGACACAGAGATAGAGAGAGAGAGAGAGAGAGAGCATGGGCACGGGGAGAGGCAGAGGGAGAGGGAGAAGCAGGCTCCCTGCTAAGCCAGGAGCCTGATGCGGGGTTTCGATCCCAGGACCCTGGGATCATGACCTGAGCCGAAGGCAGATGCTTAACCATCTGAGCCACCCAGGCGCCCCTTGCCTGACATTTTTTTAATAACACCTTCATTGAGATAAAACTCACATACTAGGAAATTCACCTATTAAAGGATTACTCATTTTTTTAGTATATATACAGAGTTGTGCAACTATCACCACAATCAATCTTAGAACATTTCATTATCCCCCAAAGAAATCCTGAACCCATTAGCAATGACTCCCCATTTCACCTCAACCCCTTATCCCAAGGCAACCATAAATCTCCTTTCTGTCTGTATGGATTTGCTATTCTGAATATTTTGTGTAGCTGGTTGTATATAATATTTGATCCTTTGTGTCTGACTTCTTTCACTTAGTGTAATGGTTTTAAGGTTCATCCATGTTGTAGCATGTATCAGTACTTCAATATTTTGATTGCCAAATATATTCCTTGTATGAATATACCACATTTTATTTATCCATTCATCAGTCGATGAACATTTAGGTTGTTTCCACTTTTGACTATTATAAATAGTGCTGCTAGGGATGCCTGGATGGCTCAGTAGGTTAAGCATCTGCCTTCACCTCTGGTCATGATCCCAGGATCCTGGGATCGAGTCCCACATCAGGCTTCTTGTTCAGCGGGGAGCCTGCTTCTCCCTCTGCCTGCCACTCCCCTTTCTTGTGCACTTTGTCTCTCTCTCTCTAACAAATAAATAAAATCTTTAAAAAAAATAGTGCTGCTAGAACATTCATGTACAAGCTTTTGTGTAGGCAGGTTTTTCATTTCTCTTGGGTATACGCCTACGAGTGTAATTGCTGGGTCATACGGTAACTCGATGTTTAAGTTTTTGCAGAAATGCAGACTATTTGTCACGGCAGCTGCACTATTTCACATTCTTGCCAGCAGTGGATGAAGGTTCCCATTTCTCCGTATCCTTGCTAATACTTGCTATTATCTGTCTTTTTAATTATAATGATTCTAGTTAATATGAAGTGCTATCTCATTGCTGTTTTCATTTACATTTCCCAAATAGCTAATGATGCTGGACATCTTTTCATGTGTTTATTGGCTATTTGTATATCTTCTCTGGAGAACTATACCTGATGTTTTAATACCCCACTAGGCTTTCCTAAAGGTGAAAAAAATGCTCATAATTATCTGAGCCTAGAATCTAATTCTAGCTTACATATACAGTTGACCCTTGAACTACACAAGGGTTGGGGTTAGGCGCCAACACTCGGCACAGTTGAAAATCCACATTTAACTTTTCATATAACATAAAACAGTCCATTAACACATATTTTGTATGTTCTATGTATTCTATTACAATAATTACAATATTACAATAAAGTAAGCTTGAGAACAAGAAATATTATTGAGAAAATATATTGACAGTACTGTACCGTATTTATAAAAAAGAATCTGCATATAAGTGGACCTACACAGTTCAAACCCACGAAGTATGTTTGCATAATTTTAATATACAGCAAATTCAAGAAATGCACCTACCATGGAAATTGAGTGTTGCTTATACCTTGTTTTGTTTGGAAGTTTAGCAAGATTTGTTCATGATTTCAGAACACATCCCCAGGGGCAGTGCCCTCACGGTGTTTGAACTGCTGGTACAACATGCTTTTCGAGATCAGTCTCCATTTGTTGCTGGGACCTGCAAATATGTGTCCAAGGGAGTTGGAGACTCTTTTTAACAGACTTAGAAATACAGTGTTCTCACTGAATGTTAATGATAAGAGTTTTTAAAAAAAATATTTTACATCATGTCTCAAGTTTTTAATGTTGTAGAACACACTTATCTATGCTGTGAAAATTACGTGTTCAAATTACATAACTTAACAGTCTATTGTTTTTTAACCTTACTCTGATTCTGTTCCCAGAAGCCTGTCAAACAACCTTCTTTTGATATGGTATTGTTTTCCAATCTGCCTTCTTCCTCTGCCTAAGTATACAGTATCCAAGGTCTTTTTATACACCAAAGATTGGATACAGTGGGATTTTAAGACAGGAGACATGTTTTGTTTGTGTGTGTGATACTTCATCACTGCCTATCCGATATCACAATAAAGGGAATTATTTTACATCGTATAACAAATAAAACCAAACTCATTTGTACAAATACCGTATTTCTCCATTTCAGCTATCCGTAATTTGTCTTGGCTGTTATCCACACTTCAATTGTGGTTATTTCCCTCTTTCTTTTATATATAAATAAGTCTCATCTGATATTACATATCCTAATTCTGGTTTTTATTTCCATTTCCACTTGTACTTCTGCCCTTTCATTTCCTTGTATTTCTTATACAGAAGAGTTGTTTTTTTTTTTTACTTCTCTTAAATTCAAACTTTCTCATTATAACAAGACTCAAGCACCTCACCCCCTCATTATGTCTTCTAGTCTAGACATGTCTAGGCTAGAAAGGCTTATTATTTTATCATAAATTACTTTCCCTTTATTTCTCCTTTATATTAGGCTTAGGTTATTATATTGATTTCTTTGGAATTCTATGTGGAGATAATTTATATTATCTATGACTTTCATTTCAGGGTAATAAAGGAAGCATTATAAAACATAAGTTATGAAAAGGGGACATTGGATCTGAGAGGGTTGAGAACCACTTCTCTACACCATATCCTCATCCACCACAGGATGACAGCAAGCTTCATGGCCTGGCTATCATATCACAGGAGGATGGGGTATTTTCTCTACACTGTGATCTCAAATTAGTGGGCTTGGTTCTTTATACGCTACAGAAATTTAGATAATCATCTCTAGTGCAAGCCTGGTTGCAAGATTAAAGAAGTCAGGTAACTTTCTTCTCATTCCCAGGGCAGTAAGCCTCAAGGCTCAGCTTCAAATGTGGAAGATGATAAACTCATGATTTAAAGGCCAAATTAAAATGTGGTATTTTAATGATGGCTAACTATAAATGTTTTAAGCAGAGCAGAAGGTAACATAATCATGTTTGGGTTCTATCAACTCCAGCTGCTATATGCAGATAATGGACTGTGAGAGGCTCATGTATTGACTCAAGAAAAACATAACAGCCTTTCTGGTTTTCTCTGAAATCTAGTGAAAACATGGCCAGTGTGCCCCCCATGCTCCTCCAGGGTACAAGGTATCATTATATTCACACTTCGTCACTAAGAGTCATCTGGGACCTTAAGGGATTAACAGTACAGTAGTATAATTTACAAAGACAAGAAACGCACAATTGGGCAGTGGCTCAATGACCTTAAGAATCTAGTTCCTTTATATTCTAATTTTATGTACTGACCATCTCCAAACAGCAGAGTTGCTCAGCTGTGGACTGGGTCTCTACAGTTTGTAACTAATAAAGACAGATCTTAGAATCGGAGTCCAGTTGCTGCTTTGTGAGCTGGAAAATATGGAGGCTTTATGCATTCGTGCTTTCTCAATCTGAATCATTCCACTTTAATTTAGTTTTAACACATGATTTAATGAAGTTGAATTAGATCCAATATCAAGACATCATCTATAATTATGGTATTACAGCAACACGACTCACATTGGTCCATGTGAATTATTTAATGAACATTGTATTATTGATCCAGCCACCAATATGCTTATGACATTCCACACCAGAGAAGAGGAAAGAATCATCAACTGCCTTACATTATTTTGGGGAGGAGGTAGGTATAAACTGCTTGGATGGAATACCTAAATCAAGATGGCCAAGAAAGAGATTCCTGAGAAGGATCACAGAACCTTTTCATGGGAAATATTCAATAAGAAAAAAATACATCTATTCCTATTGGTAATAAACAAAGAGAAGAACTGAGGATGGATTTGTCTCTTTCAGACAGAGGATTCTGTGATTCCTTAAGGATTATGACTAAGATTAAAATAAAAATTTAAGGTTTTTTGGGTCATTTGCTGGCAGACTACTTGGTTGAAATTGCTAGTTTACTCTGTGTACCTTAGTAATAAGTAATACATGCTTTCTATTTCTTTCTCCTTGTTTCACTAGTAATTTCTTAATAAAATGGAGAATCTTTATGAGATAAGACTTGTTATCATACAGATGCAGCAAGCCTTTTGCTTACCATATTAGTTTTCTAAGGCTGCCATACAAAGGACCATTCACAGCGTGGCATAAGCCACGGAAATTTATTGTCTCATTGTTCTGGAGGCTACACATACGAGATCAAGGTGTGGGCAAAAACTCGCTCCCTCTGAAGGCATGAAGAAAGGATCTGTTCCAGGCCTCGCTCCTAATGTCTGGTAGTGCTTTGTCTTGTGAAGCGTGACAATCTTCACATGATTCTCTCCCTGTGTGTGTGTGTGTCTCTGTGTCCAAATATCCCCCTTTTTCTAAGGACACCAGTTATACTGGAGTAGGGATCCACCCTACTCCAGCATGACTTCATCTTAACCAAACAACTCTGCAACAACCCTATTTCCAAATAAGGCCACATTCTGAGGCACTAGGGGTTAAGACTATAACACATAAATTTGGAGGTAGGGGGATACAATTCAACCCATAACTTTTACTGTTTTGCTTAAAGCAATAATGCTTTGTCTGTGAAATTATGGTTATGGGAAAGGAAGTAAAATAGTGGTTTTGAAGAGTGGTATGGCAACCACGAGTTCTAGTTTCAATTTCTAGTCCTCCTGCTTATTTTTCTTCTTGATATTGAAGAAGAAAAATAACAGAAGTCTCGGACACTTGTAAGTGTCCTAAGTCATCCTGAGTGTTTTTCATGAGATATAATATAACAGCAACAGAGATACAACCACTCATCTTAGAAGAATGTGCAAAATTACCAGCCAAACTTCAAAGTGTCAAGAAATTGCTACTTTTAGATTTGAGCATATAAACACTGCTGACATACACCTCAGCTTCCTGCTGCCATTTTCCTCAAGACTAAGTCTTCAAAGCAAACCCCAGACCAAGCAAAATTATGAAGTGAAGGAGAATTGCCTTTTGGCTCTCCCTTTCTCTTCCTTCCCTTCTTCCTCCCGTTGCACAGCCAGCCTCGCACACTTCCCCACGTCTTGCACACTTCCCCACGTCTTGCACACTTCCCCACGTCTTGTTTGCCTTTCCTGGCCCGCATCCTCTGGGGTCCTGTGGATATTCTGCCTGAGCCTGCCAACCTTGCTGTTTGGCCCATCCTGCCACTACCTCTCCAGGTTTATTATTATGGAATCTACCTGCGGAAATCTGCCAGGCCTGGATTTCCTCAGGAAAGATGCGATCTTTGGTCATAATTTGCAAAATTAATGAGCTTGATCCATGATAATATGGGTGTGGGAGACTGATAAAGGATCCCTCCATCCCTTCTAGGTAAATCTGTGTTGGAAAACACAAAACAAAACAAAACAAAAAACTTCTGAAACAATGGCGGATGCCTCTCTTGTATAATTCAGCATGGCGGCTTTCACTGGGATCCTTACACAGGGATAGCTACATAATTTGCAGGGTCCAGTGCAAAATGAAAATGAAAGGGCCTGGAACCAGTGTCCCAAACCAAAGAGGACAGGCAACCCCCAAAAGACTGTAACTTCCATGCCAGTACACACCCAGTACCTGGATTGAGAATGTTCAAGAGGGTCCCTCTGAGTCACCTGCCAAAGGTGCTAGGGTGCTGCCACTCGAGACACCATAGGGCATGGAGCTGACTCTGCCCCACTTCCACCTGCACCAAGGCCAACTCCAGGGACAGGATGGGACAAGAGAATGCAGGTTGCCCCACCTCTGCTGAGAAGACCTGGTTGCTGTGGTCTTGGGGCAAGAGTGGGGAGGAGGAGGCAAGGGGGGCCCAAGATACCAGGGGGCAGAGAGCAGGCAGCCAAGGACCTAGGGGAGGTGGTGGCAGGTGGCACTGCATGTGAGCCGAGGCTCCAACTGAGCCACCCAGGTGCCCCAACAAAACACAAATTCAAAGATAAAATTATTGAGCTCCAAGACACTAGCCACAGAGCATTAAGCCCAAAGCACAGTGGCATCATAGAAAATGGGGCAATATTTTCATGCATGTAGATCTTTGGAGTGGTCCTTCAATCCCATGGCATCATAAGTCCACCAAGACATAGTACAAACAGTTAAGGATTTGGAACGAGAAAACCTAGATTTGTGTCCTGAGTTTCTAACTTACTCACTAAATTAGGTTATCATTAAACTTCTCAAAACCACTCTTTATCATTTATGATGTTATCATGTAAGGTGGTATCTATAAGGGTTAAATTAAATAAGGTTAGAGGGATACTTGGGTGGCTTAGTCAGTTAAGCGTCTGCTTCGGCTCAGGTCATGATCTCAGGGTCCTGGGATCGAGTCCTGCATCCGGCTCCCTGCTCAGCAGGGAACCTGCTTCTCCCTCTCCCACTCCCCCCTGCTTGTGCTCTCTCTCTCTCTCTCTCTCTGACAAATAAATAAATAAAATATTTAAATAAGGTTAGCATGACAGAGACTACAAGCTAGCCACCAAAATCCATCCGCTTCATCTCTGGGTACATAGCTAGACTGTGTTCCCTTGTCTTTCTTACAGATAGGTGGGGTCATATGACTAAGTTCTCTACAGCAAAATGCGAGCAGATGTGACACATCCCACTGCTGGGCCAGGCCCAGAAACATCTCCCACAATGCTTCTCTATTCCTTTCCTGTTCTGTAGGCTGGTTGTAAGTGCTGAGGAGGCCCCTCAAACAGGAATTCTTAACCTGGGGTACATGGAGCCCCAAAGGATCCATGGATAGGCTTCAGAGAATCTATGCTATAAGTGAGAAAAACCTTGACATCTTTATTTTCAGTCACCTCTATTTACAGTGTTGTGTTTCCTCTCATTATTAATGTAGGCAACAAAGCCCAGCAGTAGGAGCAGCATCTGACCCTTTCACCAATGAAAACCACCAATATGGTCATATTTCATTACAATCGTTGAGGACATCTCAAAATACAATGTATGCTCATCACTACTTTGATATTATGGTAGTTCCTAGACCCATGGCTAGATCTTATTATTTAATGCATTAATAAAAAGTACATATAATACTATCACAAATAGTATTTGTGATACTATTTACACAAATCAGCTCCTTTAAAGCTTCAATGACTATATTTCAACATAATTTTCATGATGTAATTGTAAATATTTTATTTTATGCATTTGTAAACATTATTCCAAAAAGGAAGTTTAGAGGCTCAACCAGAATGCTGAAGTGGCCCATGACACAAAAAGCTTAAGACCCCTGGTAGGATTATGCCAAGGAGAAAAAATCTGGACACAAAAGCCTATTTGCTATGGGATTCTTATTTGCTACATGTCTTTCTGGAAAAGGCAAATTTATAGGAGCAGAAATCAGTGAGGGAGGAAAGGAGATTGACTACAAAGGGGCACAGGGTAGTTTTTGGAGGGATAGCAATGTTCCAGATCTCAGATGTGATGATGGCTATGCAACCATATATGTTCATTAAAACTATCTGAACTGTGCACCTGAAAAGGGAGAATTTCACTATACATTAAATTAGACCTAAACAGGGGCACCTGGGTGCCTCAGTTGGTTAAGCATCTGACTTCGGCTCAGGTCATGATCCTGGAGTCCAAGGATCGAGCCCCACAGCAAAAGCAGAAAACTCATAACTCTTCATTAAACCCAGTAAAAACAAAACAAAATAAAACAAAAAAAACAAAGACCCACACCGCATCCTTAGTCATTGTTATGGGCTGAATTGCGTCCCCTTAAAATGCATATGCTCAAGCCCTCACCCCCATAACCCAGAATGCGAGTGTATTTGGACACAGGGTCTTCAAAGAGGTAATTAGGTTAAACTGAGGTAATAAGGGTGGCCCCTAATTCAACATGACTGTTTCCATATAAGAAGAGGAAATCTGGACACAAATACACACAGAGAGGAAAAAAACACGTGATGACCTTCTCAGGAAGGAGGTGGTCCTCTACATGCCAAAGAAAGAGATTTCAGAAGAAACCAACCCTGAGAGAGATCTCAGAAGAAACCAACACCTTGGTCTTGGACTTGCAGCTTTCACAACCATAAGAAACTAAATTTCTGGTGTTGAAGCCACCCAGTCCGGTACTTCATTATGGCAGCCATAGCAAGACAAATACAGCCGTCACTAGATTTCAACTACATATTTCGTTTAAAATCATAGCATTGTAGAGCTGAAACGTGCCCCAGCATCAATTATCCAATCCAAGCCTGTCATTCCATGTATGGTAATTATTATTAGTGGTCTTCAGGGCCTACTGTATGGTCTTCAGGGCCTACTGTGTGGCAGGCACTGTGAGGGGTATATATATTCTAATGTACATCCACCCCGCTCTTTGTATTTATTTATTATTATCCCCATTTTTACAGATTCCCAGAGCCAGTCAGTACCAGAAACTTGTACTCAAACCCAGGTCTTCTTGGCACCAAAGGCCTGAACACTCTACCAAAGGAGTTAAGCAATTTGCCTGAGTACAGTTAACAACCGAGTCATGGCAGGATTAGAGCTGGAATGGAGGCTACTTCACCCCCAAACCAGTGTCCTGCCTCAACGACTATAAAGACAGCTTGAAATGCAAAGTTTTCTAGAGCTTGGTTGTCTGGCAAAGGCCTGAGACCCACTGGAACTCATTCCTGTCTTGGACTCTGCAGAGATTTTATAAAGCATGAGAGGATTTGGGCTTTGTATGGGAAATGTATGAGTCTTCTGGACCCAGGGCATCCGTGAGAGTGGCCCGATACTAATGTCAGGGAGGGGAAGGGAAGGGAAAGAGTTCACGCTGATCAGGTTTAGGTTTGAAGAGGAAAACTCAAAGAGCAGGGGTTGAGGACATGAGAAACAGAAGTTTTCACCCTACACACAGATTCATAAGCTGGCACACACCCTACATGCTTTTATAGACAATCTACACATAAGTAGGAAATTCTGGGATTCGGGAGGTCTTTCTTTTGAAGGAACTGCTTGTCTTCTCTCATACCTATCCAGTCTTAAATTGAACTCTTTTACTTTATACTTGAGTGTGTTCCTGACATCCTCATTAAAACCAGACTAAAAATTTCATTTTAAAACTCCGAAATAAAACTTACAGCTTATCCCTGTGGTGTGAAATGGAAGATGTTAATTGTAAGCATGACACTATTTTTTGCAGTGGTAAGGGAAGTTGCCTCTTCTAAGCTGCATTTATGTAAGCATGTCCTATATCAGGGGTTCTCAAACTGTGGTCCCCAGGCCAGCAGCACTAGGATCCCCAGGGATGGGGACTTGCTAGAAATGCAACATCTCCAGCCCCACCCAGACATACTGAATGAGAAACTGCAATCTGTGTTTTAGTAAGCCCTCTGGGTGATTCTGATACATACCTATGTTTTAGCACTTCTGCTCTGTAACAAATATTTTTTAAATTTTGGAAGTCTTTAAATACTGAATCCAAAATCTTTAATAAGTAAAATGATTTAAAGGGGAAAGTTGTCAGAATTACCCAAGCCAATTATTGAATCATCTTCGGTCAAAGATTCAACACCACCTATCACAGTGATTCCTGTACTTTGGTCTTCTGGGTACCTTTCAATAACAAGAGTCTGTGAGCCTTGAGAGAATCCAAGGAGCCTAATTAAGCAATTGGATAATTCTAAATAATTAGCACTTTAATTTTTTTCAAAGTTTCAATTTTCCATTCTGTTTAAAAAAAGTGCCATTTCTATGAAAATATTATTTTGAAGCATAACCTATTCCATTTAGCATTTTGAAATCAAAATAAGGAATATACCAAAAGGTTAACAGTAGTTAGTTCTGGACAGAAAAACTACAGGTGTATTTTATTCTTGTCTTTATATTAATATTTTTTCTTTAAAATATTAAGGTAAAATTTGGTAAGCATATGAGGTTCCATTAAACCAAGTGAAATTCATCATTCATAATGACTACAGCCAGATCCACTATTCATAGGTAAAGATTTTTTTTTTTAATTTTATTTATTAATTTATTTGAGAGAGAGAGAGCATGAGCACACGAGGGGGGCAGAGGGAGAGAGACAAGCAGACTCCCTGCTCGGTGGGGTGCCTGACACGGGGCTCAGTCCCAGGACCCTGAGATCATGACCCAAGCAGAAGTCAGATGCTTAACCAACTAAGCCACCCAGGTACCCTAAAAGATTTTGGGGGGGGGGGGCAGAGGAACAGGAGGAGAGAATCTCAAGGAGGCTCCATGCCCAGCCCACGAGCCCAAGGCGGGGCTCCATCTCTCAACCCATGAGATGAACCTGAGCTGAAATCAAGAGTCAGACGCTCAACTGACTGAGCCACCCAGGAGCCCCAGGAAAGATTTTATATATATATATAATTTGACATAGAAAGCATTTTTCAATGAACAAGATTGAACAGAGACCTTTTTTCCCCATTGTTTTTCTTCTTTTCCTACTAACATGTCACAGATGGACTGACTATACTACACAGGAATTAGGCAGGAAATATTCGAGGGAAGAAGTCCAAATAGATTTATTTTAATTGTAACAGAGTTTTTTAAAATGGCAACATGTTTTCTACACTAAATAAATAATTTGCTTTGGAATATACAGAGAAATTCTTTTTATAATACATAGAGGCATTGTACGTAACCCCTTGTCATGCTTAATAGTCTTCGGTTCCATGGGCCATTGGTGGCAGTTTGGTTGATTGGCAGTTACACTGTAACAAGAAGGGATTCATATTTTAACTGCTTACTCTTTATTGCAGCCACTGAGAGTGAAGTTTTTTATTTTCCTCACTTTGATTCTTCAAGACGTGCTTTCCTTAACATAGATCTATTATTTCCATTTTTAAATGTTTTTCATTTAGATTTCCTTTAGATACTTCCTGTGAATTTTATGGGCCTCCATTTGTATTAGTGCTGTAGTTGTCATTTCTGAAATCAATGAAGCACAGCCTTTCACAAGGTTGACTTGTACCAATCTAGTGAGCTAGACGAAAGTTTGGCATTTTATTTCTCTACAATTTCCTACCCAAATAATGACTCTGTAATGTTGTTAGACTAACTTTTTGAAATCTTAACTATGGCTTCTTTTCTTATGTTCATTTTTGTCATTTCCCATATCCTGTGCTATTTATTGTCTTCACACTGTAGTTTAGTTACCGTCAAAAGCCCTGGGTTCAGTCCAATTTCTGCCATTTACTGATTCTATGAATCACTTACCTTCTTTGAACTCCACTTTTTTCAGCTATAAAATGGAAGTAATATTAACTACATCACAGCGGTTATAAAAAAAGAAATAATGTTGTATAAAAAGAAATAATATCGGGCGCCTGGGTGGCTCAGTCGTTAAGCATCTGCCTTCGGCTCAGGTCATGATCCCAGGGTCCTGGGATCGAGTCCCACATCAGGCTCCCTGCTCTGCGGGAAGCCTGCTTCTCCCTCTCCCGCTCCCCCTGCTTGTGTTCCTGCTCTCGCTATGTCTCTCTCTGTCAAAAAAATAAATAAAATCTTTAAAAAAAAAAAAAAGAAATAATATCATAGTGAGACCATAACATTTTAGAGTCATTACTTTTATTGTTTTCTCTCCTGATGCGAGTGCCCCAGGTAGCATGAAGTAACTAAAGAAGGGAATGGAAAAAGTGCATTTCAAAAGAATTAAAGTTTGTCTTCAGAATTGAGCCTAGAACTTGTCCCTGGCACATTCGCTCTGCCACATACACACCCTTCCCCTGCATCCTCCTTGTCTTTTTTCAGCTCACTATCTTGTCCAGATGGTTGGGGAAGTTTTTAACCAAGCCTAGGAGGCATTTCTATACTGAAAGAGTTTCTAGGGTGAGGTTGGAGGCTGGTGGTTAAAAAAAAAAAAAAATCCTAGAAGGAAACAAAATCTAATCTAGCACTTCAGCCATCTGTTCAACCTATATAGTTTCTCTCCAGAAATCACTGGTACATTCTTCCCTTGGGCCAGTGTGCAGACAGATAGGGACCTGAAAAAGGGATAAAAACAGCTGGATAGCTATGCAGGTGTGCATTTCGGTATGCATAGGGCCACTTAGTTTCATGGGGATAAACGGAGTATTGGAAGGGAAGGGAAGGGAAGGAAGATGGGCTTTGTGACATGGATGAAAGGCACAGTTCCAGAGCCACCTCTGGGAGTCTGACAAGTCAAACAGGAACACGTGTGTAGGGAGAGTTGAGTCTTAGAGTAACTAGAGAAGGGGAATGGAAGTCATAGTTCTAAGTCACTAAGATTTGAAATGTGACACTAACAAGGTGGTTGGTGGTAAGTACAAATACACTGGGGATTGCAGTTTAGTGGTTAATCTCTCTTATTTCACTGCATTGTTTGCTCTGCTCATTATAATCTTTGTCCAGTGGAGGATACCTCAATTACCTTCTATTCTCTCTTTTTTTAAACACCTGATAGTTCCCAGAATTAAAAAAATTGTTTGTACTAACCATAATTTATAATAATAAAAAATAGCATTTCATCAAAACTATGGATGGATTCTGTACACCTAATAGAAGAACAGGAAAACCCTTACGACACTAAATGACTCAATATATTCACTGCAGACACGGTCCTTCAATATACCCACCTATTTGCAGAAGATAGTAATATTTATTTGACAAGGATATTATGATAATGAATGGGACTGTTTATAAAGCATTGAAAATACCACAGTTTAATTAATTTTTATGTATTTTTCCATGATGTTTGTATGTGCTGTGAAAAAACACCTTAAAAAGAAAAATGGCAATATCTACTTTGTTGGCCCAAAAGACAGAGATTAAAGTACTTCTTCATTTTAAGGTAAAAGAAAGCATTATTACCATCTAGTCTATTTTTTTTAACGCATCTACGTATAACTTTATTTTTTTTAGCTTTTATTTAAATTCCAGTTAGTTAACATACAGTGCACATATTGGTTTCAGATGTATAATTCAGTGCCTCAACACCTACATGCAATACCCAGTACTCATTACAAGTGCACTCCTCAGCCCCATCACCCATCACCCATCATCTAGTCTAAGAACCACAGAGGATTTTAGGTTGTTCAGAGATTGGAAGAGGTACTTTATTTGTTGATTACGTCCTACTTACAGCAACAGAGACAAATTCATTCTTTGACTCAAAATTTATTGAGCATCTACTATGCACTATATTGGGCTCTGGAGAGTCCATTTTATTAATAAGACATGATTGTGTCCTCACTATAAAGTCTATTTAAGAAATTCTCTCTCATTTCAAAACAATGAAAAAGGAAAATGCAATCATGCATTTCAAAACTTTGTAGTCTATGCAACAGAGATAGTGTGCTCATAGAGAAGAATAATTCCACCCATCTGCCAATGTTACCTTAAAAAACATATCATACTTCTGGGTCTAAACATTCCTAAACATAAAATGTTTCAAACTAAAAAAAAAAAAAATTTAACTGTGAATTTTTTAAAAAGAGAATATATGTGAAGTACAACCAAAAAAGATTCTTTAATGGGTTATAAGGAATAATGTTGAACTAAATATCAACTTCAATTGAACTAAAACCAAAGAATTCTGAAAGAGCGAGTTTTGCCACTGATAAGCTGTCATTTCATACACATCAGTCATTAAGAAGTAGTTGTTTGGGGGCATCGTTGATTTCTAGCAATACCAAATAAATAATAACGAGGTAGGTAATAAAGGTTTTATCTCCTTTAACATGGCTGTCCAAAGATAATTGCTCACCCCTTTTATGCAGACTCATCTGTCAATGCAGTCTTCCCAGGAGAAGATACCATCACAAAGAGGGACATCCAACCACATTACTCACTAATTGGTCCACACCTATGACCTCTCAGCAGCATACCATAGAAGATGCAGTAGATTGTGTGTTAAAATAAACAATCATCAGCACCAAGGTTACACTACATTATCCAGGACACAGGAGAAATTTACGAAACACAATAGCGTCACCTTTGCCAATCTTCTACTCCACACACAAAACGATGAAGCCTTTCAATAGGAGGAACAGACCTAAGTGACATTAGACAGAAGCCTCCAAAATCACAGACAACTCTAGTCACTTTAAGGCTACTAAATTTGCCATATGGCAAAAAAAATAAAAATAAAAAATCACCATCATTAACGAACATTTCTTTGGTGTCTATGGTGAGTAAAACATAATGCGTGATGCTAGGGATACACAGAGAAATAAAACACAATACCTTACCTCAGAGGGCTTATAAATCATTGAGAAAGAGAACATAAACATTACAAATGAAGCACAATACAAGGCAGCATGAGGGAAAGGAGAGCACTAGATGAGCATTAGATCTGAGAAGGGGGGAGCCAGCATTTAACAAAGGGTTGTCACACATCTGTGAGCCAGTCGCTGACCAACATGCTCTTCATAGTTACATGCTTAATTTGGTTTTATGAAAACAGGCTCTATCCTAAGGAAATAATAATCCAAAATTTAAGCAAAAATCTAGGCACACAATGTTCTAAAACATTATTGGCCACCATGAATAACTGGAAACAGTCTAAATATTTAATAGGAAAGAACTTTGATACAATTATACAGAAAAATTATATGTAGCCATTAAAGGAGATATTGACAAATCATGGTAAGTATGGGAAAATGCTAACTGCAATAAAACTAGCATACTACCCGAAAAGGATAGAAACCATAGATGCATTAGGATCTCAACTCCGTGTCTTTTAAAAAAACTATGAATTACACTAATTTTTTACTCTGAAGGTTAGTAAATAAAGGGAAATTAAGCATTTGCCCTGCCTTTTTAGAAGGGACCAAAGTTTGTGAAAGAAAGCTCTTCTTTACAAAATAATTCCAGCTAATGAATGTAGAAAAAGCAGAATCAGAAAATCACCATTTTGCAATCCCCAACAAGATAATTTATTCAGGCAAGAATCTCAGCAGATCCCCAAACCATTAGATGAAAAGATTAGACTCAAAAGAGCCAAAATTTCATGCCATAATTACCTGCCAATCACATGGGAAAAAATGGAGGGATGCGAATCATTTATTACAAAATCCTAAGAACTGTCAAATCTAGGTAGTAGGTATGTGTATGTATATATATATATGTATGTATATATATATACATACATATATATATATATATATATATAGTCCTTGTGTTGGTTTTTCCATTTTTTTATATATTTAAATTTTTTATTATAAAAATTTGAAAAAATATATATAGGAAAAAGACTAAGAAGGAATATACCAAAATATTGGCAGTAATTATGTCAATATAACTATAGGCAATTTCTGGGGCGCCTAGGTGGCTCAGTCGGTTAAGCATCTGCATTCAGCTCAGGTCATGAAGTCCCGGGATCGAGCCCCCTGTCTGGCTCCCTGCTTGGTGTCTTCTCCCCTGCCCCTCCCCCCACTTGTGCTCACTTTAATAAATAAATAAAATCTTAAAAAAAAAACTATAGGCGATTTCCCTCTCAATTTAAAATTATTATTTTGTAATTTCAATTTTTTTCTTAATGACTACATATTATTTTTACCATCAGAAAAAGTGAGTAAAAGAAATGCAGACATCAGGTAGAATTATATGTGAAAAAATTAAAAGCCTTAAGCCTCTCCATTTAAGGCAACAGTGATGTTGGGCTATTGTTGCTTTGGTTCTGATGTTATTTAATATATTAATAGTTTCCAAAAGGAAGTTTGAGGCATATTAAGTCATATTTCAAATAGTATCTTGGCAAAGCAAGAGGGAGGACTGTAAAAACAGGCCAACCCAGACACAAACTGCCCACACAGTTCATTAATAAACAGGACATTTTTTTTTCATCTTGAGAAAAAATTCAATCTAATACCTCTGGGGAAATTCTTTTTTTAATTTTTTTTAAAGATTTTTTATTTATTTATTTATTAGAGAGGGAGGGAGAGAGAAACAGCATGAGAAGGGAGAGGGTCAGAGGGAGAAGCAGGCTCCCCGCTGAGCCAGGAGCCCGATGTGGGACTCGATCCCAGGACTCTGGGATCATGACCTGAGCCGAAGGCAGACACTTAACAACTGAGCCACCCAGGCGCCCTCTGGGGAAATTCTTTTCTGCATAGTTATTCAGTAATAGAGAAGCCTGGAAAGCAACCCAAATGACAAGAAGGAACAGCAGAGGAGAAATGGGGAGAGCTCTTGGAATGATAACGGAAAATGAATTAGAGCTTTAGTTTCCAATGACGTCCGTGAAAACCACGTCAGTGCTAATTAGGACTGGGTATCCAGGCAGAAGACTGCCTCTCCTCACCGCTCGCCGAGACCATCTAGTCTCATGTCATGTTCAAGTTGGGCACACGAGAAACCTGTGAACAGCAGGGCCAGCAAAGCATACAAACAGGAGCCTTCAGGGATCCATTCATCAAGAAGACCACAAGATTAAATATGCAGAACCTGCCATAAGATGACAGAGTGAAGAGATAAGGTTACAAAAAAATATGTAAAATATCTTAATGCCAAGAAGCAAGAGGAAGCATTTAGCCTGGAGCTAAGAATAATGGCATTAAATAAAATTAAGGAAAAAAATCGTAGTAAGTAGTATTTAAATGATGTCACTGGAACATCTCTTACTACTTGACTTTACATGCTATTGCATAATTTAATAGTCTTATTTTCCGCATATAGTGACTGGCTGGGGTTAATGCTTTTCCCTTTTAGTCTGGTAGAGGTTTACACTGAGGCTTTACATGATAGTATAGTGCAGTGGTGCCCAGATTTTGCTGCACATGAGGACCATCTGGGGAATTTTTGAAATCCCAGTCATCAGGTGGCCTCCCATACCTATTAAACCAAAATATCTGGGAGTGGGAGCCATGCATCAGCTTATTAAAGATTGCCAAGAGAATTCAGTGTGCTGCAAAGTTTGGGCACTACTGGCCTAGTAAGGGGAGGCAAATTCGGGGAGCTGCATCAATTACAGAATTCATGCTGATTAAAATATTTTAAGAAAAACCTACCCCACGAGAGCTAGCAGGCCAGTAAAATCATGTGAGTTCTACATAGGAAGAGGCAAAAACGGCTATGGGCAGAAAAGTGCAGCACTGAGCAAGTCACGACCATGAACAGAAGCTGG